>NW_024885532.1:2755375-2815227 GCF_019232065.1 Centrocercus urophasianus
AAAAAAAAAACAGAACAAACTAATATTATGATGGACAAAAACCATCAGAACTAACAAGCCATCACTGAGGATAGCCACACTCAAGTCAACCTGTTGGCTACGCCTGACATTCAGTCATGCATCACAAAGAACGAAGAATGCAGTAAGTAACATATGCAGCCAGGAGTTCATGATCTGACTTAACTTGGACTTAATACCAGTCATATGAAACTAAGAAAATTCCACCAGTTTAAATACCGATGATATTTATCATCTTATGTTTTCCGTCTCGCTCTTAATGTAAAATTATAAATATTGAAAAGTTTGACTCAGGCAGTTCTCTACAAAATACATCTACCACAGCAAAATCCTAACTTTCAGCTTAGTTCCTTTATATTAGTTCCATTAATTATTAGAAACAACTTCTATGGTAGACTGCCAAGTATTACCTCTCATGTTAAATCAGAAGGTCAGAGGGGAATATTATTATAAGACCTATTAATTGACTAAAATAATGTAATGAGGTCTATGCACTAAAGTCTGGTGTGATGAAACTGATCCTTATCTTCATACCATCCTCACAGAAGTCTTATAGTTACAGTCCTATTCCAGTATACCTTGGAAACATTATGTAGACAACTTCTCCATATCTTTTCCAAGATAATTCAGTGATGTTTCTTAGTGGAACATATGATATTTCACTCTTTGAATGTATGAAATGGAATCATGGACTTACATTCTGTAATTTTCAGGACTCTTTTTACTTCTTTCCTTCCTGATCCTCCACAACCATCTTCATCATCACAATCTCCATTGATTTGTTCTTCCACACTTCCACCACTGCCTGTTTGCCATAGATCCCAGTTATCATATTTGCAAAATGATTTGCCCCGCAACAGCTGAAGACTAGACATGGCATGCAAGTTAGTAGTACAGATGAAGAACTTCGAAGAACATCCAAAATTTCTTATCTCTCTAACTAATATTGTATTGATTTTAAAAGAAAAATCCAGAGTCCACAGAAAGATAATTCTGACCTTTTCCCCCTCTGGTTTACAGTCACATTTAAAGATGCTCATTCTTCATTTTTTATTTAAAAACATATGCAATGTTTCTATTTGTACTTCTGTACTGATAAATAAGAGATTGGTCATTAAACCCTAGCCCAGAGGCAAGCCACTTGTCCCTCACACTTTCAGACTGGAATTTTTTTGAGGAGAGAGACAGAATCCATGCTACACAGCAACTGGCCCTGCATCTATTCCAGACCCATGTGGTGACTTAAGATACAATTATTATCTTTTCCGTTTTTTCAGTTCAAAATATCTGGACTAATAGAAGAGCTGTGCTTCATATATTGCTGTATATCTGTTACATACAAAACATCCAGGTTGTATGTATTCAGTGTGTTACATAGGAATCTGGTATAAACTGAATGAAATAGAAGTGCTGGGACAATATCAAATATTTGACCAGGGAACAGCAGACCAAGCCAGTACCACTGGGAAACATTGTTGTCCTGGAGATAACTGTTTCCCAGATCACATTTAGGCATCTTTTTAGTAGAGCTAACAAGGGTGACCCAAAATAAATCAAACAGATAGCTGACACTGTGTTGGGCAGTGCAAATACTTTGGATCCAGTAGACAAACTTGTTCTTATGTTCCTTCTTATTTTTTAGTATAAGCATGGTCAATGATGGTCTACAATACAGGAGGTCAGAAGCATAGATTTCAAAGTTTGCCTTACTTCTTCTTTCTGTTAAGCAGAACTGAGCAATAATTTGAATAATATTCACTTGCTTTCCATTATCAAATGTACAAATGCCACACAGATTTTTAAATATTAAGCATACATACTGTCTTACTTATTCCCCATCCAGATTCAGTTCACTTTACATGTCAGATACAAATAAATATTGTGATGTCTTTCTAAATCGGTTCTTGTGAGTGATCATAACTGTATCTAGTCAAAATTGAGCTAGTGCAGTCTCATGCACTGCACTTTCTTTCAGGAAGACTGATTTGTGCTAGACATTTGGTCTAGACATGCTGGCTCAGATTTTTTAATGTGATCACCACATTTTGTCCTAAAAGTAGCTAACTAACTATTAGGAAATATGATACACACTTGTTTTAGATGTTCAAATATTTGATTGTTTTATTGTTCGAGTAAGACTTGTGCTTTTGAAGAGCATATTTTACTTATGCAGAGAGTAATTTCCCAGACTACTTAATCTGTTAAGTGATATATAAAGACCAGGAAAAATATTTTAGACATTTCTAACACATCACACAGATACATATCAGTAGCTCTACAAAAGCTACTTACAACACAATATATGAACAGTGAAGAATGCCATTCACCACTGAAACAGCAGAACTAATTTATGCAGCACCTCTGATTCAGAAGTTTTATTAGGTATTGTTATACGTTACTTTCAGGACATATCTGAGAGGAAATGCTGCTTTGTATAACTGCCTTACTCTCTGTTCACTACGTAATTTGTGAAAAATTTCTGCCAAAATAGTAGATATGGAGACAAAACACAGTCAGTTCAATTAACTACACCAAGTATCATAGAATCATAGAATCACAGAATCATAGAATGGCTTGGATTGGAAGGGAACACAAGGATCATCAAGTTCAGGGGGGGGGGGGGGGGGGGGGGGCCACAGGCATGGCCACCAACCTCCAGATCTGGTCCTAGACCTGATTGCTCAGGGCTCCATCCAACCTGGTCTTGAACACCTCCAGGGGTGGAGTATCCACAACTCTCTGAACAGCCTATTCCAGCACCTCACCACTCTCTCTGAAAATTTCTCCCTGACATTCAATCTAAACCTTCCCTCCTTGAGCTTAAAACCATTCCCCCTTGTCTAATCACTGCCTACCCTTCTAAAAAGTTAATTCCCCTCCTTCTTAGAATCACCTTTAAAATACTGGAACGCAGCAATGAGGCCTCTCTCCAACAGTTTCATGTCTTTCCTGTACTGGGGGCCCCTGACCTTTGGCCATCTGAGATGCAAGAGCACACTTCTGGCTCATGTTCGGTTTTACATCCGCAAGGGCCCCCAGGTCTTTCTCTTCAGGGCTACTCTCAAGGAGTTCTTCTTTCAGACTGTATATATATCTGGGATTACTCTGACCCAATTGGAAACCTTGTACTTCTCTATGTTGAAACCCATGAGGTTCACATGAGCCCACCTTTTGAGTTTGTCAAGGTCCTTCTGGATGGTTTCCCTTCCTTCTAATCCATCAACAGCGCTACTCTCCTTGTCCTCAGTGACCACATTCCCTGCTGCATCAAGTATAGGATGAGAATTATCTTTGGTTCTTCTTTTGCCATTGATATATTTATAAAAGGATCTTTTATTGTCTTTTACTGCAGTGGCCAAATGGAGTTCAAGTTGGGCTTTTGCCTTCCTAACTTCCTCCCTGCACACCTTAGCTACTTCTTTGTAATCTCCCCAGGTAGCCTGTCCCTTCTTCCAGAGGATGTAGACTCTCTTTTTCTCTCCCTGAGTCTCAACAGTAATTCTGGCTATGTATATGTTTGCTTTCTTTTTTTTTTTTTTTTTTTTTTTCCAGTCTGAGAACATCCTTCTTTACATTCTGCATCCGTATCTCAAGAAAGTATTTCCTAAATAAGGTCATTACATTTCACTTCTCTAAACTGCAGCCCATACAGTAACATTCTTATTCCTCTTTTTTTATTATTATTATTTTTTTTATTATTATTTTCCACTCGTGCATTATTCGCTTACAATTAGAAATATGAAAATCCAGAAACTCCCACTAAATTGTTTGAAATGTAGGTTCAATGTATTAAAAATGTTCCAATTTTTAAAAACTTTTCACTGTACTTAAACAAGTAGGGACTAAAAGTGAACAAGCTAGTTTTTAATTTGGGTTTTGTTATGCTCTTCTGTATTCTTAATTGTACAAGAAGGAATATTCTCTCCGTATAAATTTACAAATCCCAGTGGTGGTTCTCTACCTAGCATGGCTTAGTTCTAATATAAATTCTTTATTAGCTTTATACAGTTCACATACTCCTTCAAAGCTAGCTTGACTCAGATTAGAAATGAAGTTAAAAGCCAGTTATAATGCCTTTGTTGTGTGACAAAGCTTATAAATCTACTGTTTGGGAGGAAAAGAAACACAGGTTACAAGTAGAGATTTTGTGTTGCATATACTTACTAGATCATCCAGCTGCATAAAGATGAAGTTTACTGGTTACATACTGCTAGCCCTATTAAGTGAAAACTAATACAATGTTCTTCCCTCTGTATTGCGGATTAAAATTATCTCTTTCCTTTGGGTGTCTAAGAGGGTTTTCTGTTCTATCAAATGTCTGTCACAGCCTAATTTGGGTTTGATCATCTGTCATTGTCTTTCAATTGCAATGAAAATATCAGCAACATTTGTTTGACTGATCATGGCAAAGGAAGTGTTGCCACTGTTCTGAGATTACAGTAGATACAATGTTACTCCAGGCCATATTTGCTGGATCTTTTCCTTAGTTTTGGTTAAAGTTTGTTGAGCTAAGATTTTGACATCAAAAGCATGTCTTCTTCTTGTGACATTTATTTTCACAGAGAATTTTCATTTTCTTACTGCTATTGTATGTATGCACAAAGGAATTATTTTGTCCTTGGGAAGATCCACCTCCAGTCTTGTTACTATATACTGTGAATTTGGGCCTAATAATTAGATCTTTAACAGCCCAGTTGCTTAAAGCCCCTATGGATTTTCACTGATCATCTAGTGAAATGCTTTCTTTGACACAAACAGCAATTCTGGAAAAAAATTTAATACCATACATCAGCATTAATAGGTTTTGTGAAATTTCATCTTTTAGAAAAAAAATAAGAGTTTGCTTGAGAAGTTACATTGTTGTAATAAAGTACATATGGTTTTCTGTAAATATACGACTTGGCACTGTAAAACGTTACAGTAAGAAGAAAAAAAAAAAAAAAAAAAAAAAAAAAACAGCTGTAAAAGCATATATAGAGGTCTCTGAAGCTTCCATACAAAACTCAAGTGTAAGTCTAACTAGAAAAATTGTCACTAAGAGTGCATGGTTCTTGTATAATTCTATAGGGAGTGAAAAATTTTCCAGGTTACTTAGCATTTTCTTCAATGATATTTCTGGAAAGCCATATAAAGCACAATCAGAGCAGATAACTCTTCTACAAAAAAAACAAACACAACGTAACTAAG
Source organism: Centrocercus urophasianus (assembly GCF_019232065.1). NCBI lineage: Eukaryota > Metazoa > Chordata > Aves > Galliformes > Phasianidae > Centrocercus > Centrocercus urophasianus. The sequence continues at coordinate 2,760,581 of NW_024885532.1, forward strand.
TGACAAAGAGAAGCAACAAACTGTCTTATAAGGTACCTCAGCTGGTAAGCCAGGCAATAAAATGAATTTTTAAACATATGCTATAATAAAATACAGACGGAAGTAAATTTGCAAGTCTAAATATTGTATTACAAGCATATTAGAAGATAAAATATTCTGCTTTGTAAAATAATTGTGGGTGTCCTGGATAGCCACCAGGCTATGAATTATCAAGACTAGTGTTCTAGATTATGTTTTAATGGGATATATTTGAAGACAGAAATAGGAATACTAGTCAGATTAGGTATTTTATATTACTCCCAAATCCAGTTCTTGTTTCCACTGTTCAGGGAAGATGCTATAGAATTGAATTCTAGCGGATAACTTAATAGCAAATGAATCAATGACTTTGATTTATGCATTCAAATCTAATCAAATAAATCTACATTATTTACATCATACATTAAAAATAAACCAAGTAAGGACTGTTCTATATAAAATATATATATATATATATAAACATGTCATCAGGTTCTTCAAAAAAATTTACATACACAGATACATCACAGATAGACCTTTTCGCCTTAAATCAGAGATTAATTCACAAGTTTAAGGCTAGAAGCCAATCTAGGTAACAGAAATGGTCCATTCTGACTCTCAAAAACATATGAATCCATCCAAGTAAATCTGGTTTTAGTGGAAGACTAGATTCTTATTGACTTTCCTGTTCCTGCAGAAAGTTATAGGTGATATCTCTCATGATTGATATACACTGAAACACAAGGTATCTTAATGTTTATAGTGTTGCAATGGATTTGATATTGCTTACTTTTCAACAAATATCTAGTATCTCATCTACTTATCTTACACATCATCTACCTTCAGGGGAATCACTATTTTTTTTTTTAATAAATTCTATTTTATTCTTTTTTTCAAAAAGGTATCTTTATTAATGATACTCTGTTGCAGTCAATGTGAATTAAGCTCAATCATCAAAGAAATCTGAAAGGAGAGCAGCAATTAATCCAATTTACCTAATCAGATAGTATCTAGAAGAATTATTTTTAGAAGCATAATTATTTTGAATTCTTTCAAACCAGAAGAATATCACAGAATCACAGAAAATGGCCCGGAAGGGACCTCAAGGATCATCAAGCTCCAACCCCCCTGCCACATGCAGGGCCACCAACCTCCCCATTTAATCCTAGACCAGGCTGCCCAGGGCCCCATCCAATCTGGCCTTGAACACCTCCAGGGTCAGGGCATCCACAACCTCTGTGGGCAGCCTGTGCCAGTACCTCACACTCTCTCTGTAAACAATTTCCCCCTGACATCCAACCTAAATCTCCCCTCCTTCAACTTAAAACCATTTCCCCTCATCCTGCAGTTATCAACACTTTCTAAGAGTTGATTCCCTTCCTACCTAGCCTATCTCTTCTAAAGAGCCGATATCCGTCAGTGGTGGTATTCCAGTTACGGAAGTCATCCCACCATGTTTCTGTGATAGCAAAAAGGTCATAACTTTCCAAATGCATCACAGTTTCCAACTCATCCTGCTTATTTCCCAGGCTGCATGCATCGGTATAAAGGCACTTCAGCTGGGCTTTCTGTCTCACTGCCTTTATAGAGGATCTAGGATCCCCTAGAACAGCAGCATCCCAGCACTCCCCTACCACAGTCCATCCCTTTGTACTTCACCGTCATTGCCCATCAAGTTCAGTACGAGCCCTCGAACAACCCGCTCAACCCCAGTGGCCCTGATTTTGCCCCCTTTCCCCTTCACACTCTTGGCTTAGAGTTAAAAATCTGAATGATTAAAAGGACGGCATTATTCTGGCCTAATTAAAAAAAAAAACAGTCATACCTCTGTGGGCCAGAATATTCTGCAGGGTACCATTTTCCATAGTGTAAGACATCCTTAACAAAAATATTTATAAAGTAGATGTCCATCTTACACTGGTAGTAAGATAATGAGCATTAGGACTTATTTGATATCTCAAAATATGGTTTTGTATTTGTTTTAATAAAAATTTGTATCTCTGTTCAAAGCTCATCAAACCACTTTTTGTTTTTTGCTACAGCAACAAACAGTGAAAGTTTACATTTTTCAGTCTTTATACACTATGCCTGTTTTGGTTTATTTCAATGAGTTCTGCCTAAAGTAAATTCAGTTTTAAGTAATTCTAAATACTTTGGACATAAAACAGTATACTGTGCTCTTTGGTCAGCTTCTAAATGTATGAAGGCTGCTCGAAAAGTAATGCCTACTTTATTGTGCTGGCCCATGATATCAGGAAAATATGTTGGTGATATGGCAGTAGAAGCTAAACTTACCTGCCAATATTGCATTACATTTTGTTGCCATGTGACAGATGGCAGCAGAGGAGTAGTCTGACAGAATGGCATCTGATGTGAAAGTGTGTGTGAAGTAAAGGGGTGGAACTGAATTCCTCCATGCAGAAAAAAAGTGGCATTCACTGACATTCACTGACACTTGCTGAATGTTTATGGAGACCTAACAGTGAATGTGAGCATAGTGAGGTGGTGGGTGTTGTGTTTCAGCAGTGGTGACAGTGATGTGAAGGACAAGCCATGTTCTGGAAAGTCAGGAAGATTTTTACAAAAGCAGTATGCAGCTTCTTGTTTATTTCTGGTGAAAACACATAGCTAATAATGGTGACTATGTTACAATTATTTATTTATTTATTTATTTAAATTTTTTTTGCAGCTGAGAATTTCCTCTAACTAATGTTGTTGTTATGTTATTTGTATCACTTGTTGTTTCACGGAATTAAATAGGAGGCATTATTTTTGGAGCAATTCATATAATTGTCTCTCAACGAATAGCCTTTCCCTTTGATCTCTAAACAACAAAGTCCTCTCTGCTGTAAAAATTTTGCTTCATCTTTGGGCATGCATTTTGCAGCTAAAACTCCTCAGTTGGTGTTCATACATGAGTTCTTTCATGTATGCAATTTCTTTTCTTTCCAGTTATTACCAGTTCTGAGTGAAAAGAGAAGTAAATCCTTGGCTCTCATTCCTTGTTACAGCTCCCTCTAGTCCAGCCATGCACACTATTATCTTGATTGTTTCTCAAAGGATTTAATTTTTTTGATCCTAAAAAAAACAGCCTCTCTGTACATTTAAATTGTTCTCAGAAAAGCAAGTAAGAGAGAAATGAGAGTAAAATTAAACCCTAGATTGTATTCTTCTGTCTAGGTAGTTGAAACATAACAAAGTTGCGTAACGTGATTAATGTTTAGAGTCCAGTGTTCTTTGATATTTCACCCATCAAAGACTGCATAATTACAAACAGAAAAAAATGAGAGCAATAACAAAAGAGAAACAAATTTCAGAATAAAACCAGGTCACCACGAATGAGTAAAAAACAGCATAGCAAGAGTGCATTTAAAATATTTCTTGGGCAATCAACAGTTTAAGTTTTGTTCTGTAAAGTCATTGATTGGATTTAATTTTTTATTTCACTGTTTCATTGTATTTCTTTGAAGGTCACTGGTATAATCCTCTTCACAAATATTTTGCAGATAATTTGCAAATAATTTTACCTTTACCTTATTCTCATATGAGTTTTACACACTTCTATCCAAAAGTGAGGAAAATTCTGATTTATATAAGGAGCTCCTTAGATGAAATCAAAAGAAGCTACAATTGCTATGTAAAATCCATCAAGCATAAGTTGAGCAGCAGGGGTAATAGTGCATTTACTGAGACATCTGAATTTTTGTTATTGTTTCTCTGATTGTTTTAGCTTTTTAATTCAAAGACAATTTGAATTAAAAGGAAGTGCTTCCTGATAGCTGGATAGAATTCATGTCAATGAGTTATAGGTATTTACATAGGTATTTACATAGTCTACCTTATTTCAGCAAGGCATTTGACATGGTCTCCCACAGCATCATTATAACAAAACTGAGGAAATATGGAATAGATGAGTGAACTATGAGGTAGGTTGTGTCTTGCTCCAATTTGTAGGAGGGAGAGGAGGTTCTTTTATTATCTATATACCCGGTGTGAGATTAAGAAGCAACGGTTCAAATGTTGGTCCGACCAGTTTATTACAAATCTTAATCAGGGAAATGGGGAAGGGGAAGATGGACACTATTATGAATTAGGGTAACGGGGAAGGGAAGGAGGGCAATAGAAAAGATAGAAGAGAAGAAGCAAGGAGTCTTTATAGGCAGCAAGAGGGAGATAGTCACTACCATGGATCCAGCGAGGTTCGTAGTTCCGTCTTTGATCCTCAGTAGTGGTGGGTCGTGGGGCAGAGTCGTTCTATTGATGACGACGATGAAGGACGAAGGACAACCACGATCATGGTGATGATGGCCCCTTTTCAATGCTTTCAGAGTGATCGAGTCAGCTGTCTTTGGAGTGACAGCTCAAATCCAAAGTGGTTGAGTCAGCTCTCCTTTGAGTGGCAGCTTCTGGCTCTGGGATCTCAGCAGAAACTCCTTTGTTCTCATCTTCAGGGCCTTGCCAGCAGATAAGAGGGAGCAGGGATGCCCATCTGCATCCTGTTTTTCACAGAACACGATGGTATCATCCCCCAATTTTCCCACACCTAACTGGAGCTGTTTAGTCACAGGCCAGATCTTCCGCCAGTAAACAGTCCTGAGCATTCTCATCCACTCTTAAGCAGCTTTGGAGGAAGGGGCTTTCAAATGTTCCCAAAGCGATATTGATTGTCACACAGTTAGCACCCATCAGTTGCCTCCTTAACAAGTCACTCAGAGTCTTACCACAAGAAAAACCTCAGGAAGCAAGCTTTGAGCCAAAAAACAAAGAAGGATTCTCACAGGTTGAGAACTGGCTGACTAGCAGACCTCAGAGAGTTGCGATCGGTGGTGCAGAATCCACGTGGAGGCCTGCATTTATTGACCTTCAGGGGTCAGTTCTAGGTCCAACACCTTCATCAGTGACCTTGATGAGGGGATAGTGGCCACCCTCAGCAAGTTCGCTGATGATACAAAGCTGGGAGAAGTGACTTACACACCAGAAGGCTGTGCTGCCATTCAGCAAGATCTGGATAGGCTGGAGAGTTGTACAGAGGAACCAGATGGGGTTTAACAAAAGCAAGAGTAGAGTTTTGCATCTAGGGAGAAATAACCACATGCACCAATACAGGCTGGGGGATGACCTGCTGGAGAGGATCTCTGCAGAGAGGGACCTCAGTGTCCTGTTGGACAACAGGTTGGCCATGAGACTGCAGTGTGCCCTGGTGGCCAAGAAGGCCAATGGCATCCTGAGAATTATGTGCAATATATGTGCATTAGAAAGAGCATGGCCAGCAAGTAGAGGGAGGTGCTCCTCCCCCTCTACTCTACCCTGGTAAGGCCGCATCTAAAATACTGTGTCCAGTTCTGGGCTCTCCGCTACAAGAAAGTCAGGGATCTCCTGGAGAGAGTCCAGCAGAGGGCCACAAAGATGATAAAGGGCCTGGAGCACCTCTCTTATGAGGAAAGGCTGAGTGAACAGAGTCTGTTCAGCCTTGAGAAAAGAAGACTCAGAGGAGTTCTGATCAGCGTCTATCAACATCTAAGGTGCAGTATATAAAGGGACTAGCCGAGACTCTTTTCAGCGGTGCATGGCCATAGGACAAGGGAAAAAGTCCACAAACTGAAGCATAAGAAGTTCTGCACAAATATGCATAAGACCTTCTTCTCAGTAAGGGTGACAATGTACTGGAATAGGCTGCTCAGAGAGGTTGTGGAGTATCTTTCTCTAGAGATGTTCAAGACTCGCCTGAATGCCTCCCTGTGCAACCTGGTCTAGCGAGACTTCTTTGCTGGGGTGTCGGACTAGATGATCTCTAGAAGTCCCTTCCAGCCCATACAATTCTGTGATTCTGTGATTCTGTGATTCTGTGATTCTGTGATGTCATAAGGAATTCAGTATGAATTCATACTTATTACAAAAGTTAACTATAGCTGATTCAGTTGAAAATAAGTTCTAGTCATTTGACCTGGGAAGTCAAAGACAACCCAAAATGCTGCTAAGATACCATTCCTTTTGTCCTGGATTTAAAAATTGCATGAAATCCCTGTGAATTAACAGAGATCTCAATAAGAATTTCCTCACTGTAGCACACAGAGCATAATCTTGCCCTAAAACAAAAGCAAAAAAACAAAAATAAAACAGACATTAAGCATTTGTTTTATCTGTACATTGTGGTTGTATGAAAACTTAACAAATTCAGGTCGTTCTCCCTAGATGCAAAACTCTACACATTCTTTCTGATACCCAAAGAATGGACTGAATTTTTTTCACCTTCAGGTATTTTCACTGTAATTTGTCATCTAACTTAATCCTTTTCAATTATTGTAAACAGCTTAAAAAATAAATTATTTTCTACCTATTTTGACACTATATTTTTTCTTCACATCCACTATTTTATACATGGAATAATCTCCCATGATAAATTAAATGCATGTTCCATCCAGGTGATGCACTGTACCTGTTTAACACAAAATACTGAAGCTTCCTGGATAAAAATGTACATTCTTAAAGGGTGTTGCTATGTTAAGAAGGCAGTTATAGAATAAAATCTCATTTTTGCCACTTTCTAAAGTGAAAGCTCTTTTTCCAGTTCTTTGACATTTTCAGAGATACTACTCATTCAAATTTTTAAGAAAAGGAAATAAGAAGCATAGGAAATGTTTGTTTAAATGAAAGAGTACTTCATCTTCTAGTAAAAAACAACAACAACAACAAACCCTCATCTGAAAGCATCTCCTTTGATGTTAGAATTTGGAGAAATCCACTGGAACCATGACCATTAACAAAACTAAGCATGAAAGATGCAAATATGAGGAGTGACAGCCCCTGCATAAGACTATATGGAAGGGCTTCACAGTCAGGTCTAATGAAATTTTCAGAGAATTTCACAGGACAGTCATGTCCATTTTGTATCACTTTAATTATTAAATAGATTCCAAAAAAAAAAAAAAGGTTGAAAACAATATTGAAGCAGGAAATGAGACGGTCAGAAAGCAGTAAATAAAGCTGTTTCTCTTCAAACATAATGCTGATTTAATATCATGCCAATTTGCAGGCTCTATGCAGCTGAACTGTTTTGACAGGAATTCTACCTGCCATAGTTCAGTTATTCACCATTAATAAGAGCCATGAAGCTAATCAGTGCCTATAAAGCCTGTTCTCTGACAACTGATGATGACACTGTGAGATAATTCACTTATGGTTTATCAGTACAATCAGCTAAAGGTAATAGGAGACATTACCCCGGGTGCCTCACACACAGTGTGGTCTAATCAACACATTGTTGACAAACAGTGCGTGGTAACTCTTCATCCTTCAGGAAGATAAAAACCTCTTTCTTTTAGTGCTGCATAATGCAAACTGGAAATAAATTGCAATGGCTGCTGGCATATAAAATGTAGATTTGGTACGTATACACATCACCAATAACGACAACGGAGCAGTAGAAATGAGCAGCTCAGAGAAAAAATGAGCTGAGTCACAAGCGGTATTTGTAGAAGTCCTTAACATTTCAGAAATCTCTGCACAAATGTCAGAGTATGCCTCCAAGACACTTAAGTCTACAAGCAAATAACAGCTGTAGGATGGTAACTCCACAAAAGACTTGGGGCTTGTACTTATATGAAGATAGACTTTTTTTTTTCTAAATGTGCATGTGGATCATTATAGTATCCAGGTCTGGAAGAGCAGTTACAAAATAATGGTTTATACAGTTTACACTAGCTCCAATAGAACAGATGGATACACAAACAGTGGGTCCTACTATAAGTTATTTATTCAGGGAGGAGACTCACCTATCACTGACATATCCACAACAAACAATGACACACTTTATCACATACCATCAAGTCAGAATTGTGTAGGTAAAAGCCTTTCAGCTAGACAAAAAATATATTCAAATTCAATATATTTTAAGATGGTACACTACCAGAAGTATTTAAAAACAAGTTAAATAAAAGAAGGATGTAGAGAGAAGCCATTTGTTTTGCATTAGCCATTTTTCTGTAGATAGTGTGTGCTAAAAGTTGTTTCCTCATAGTTAAAAAAATGTAAACATTAAAAATACATTTCTGTAATCAGCAACTGCACTCATACTTTTTTTCCTTGTATCAGAGCATTCTAAATCAATATAGAAGATGATGTGGGAGTAGGCACCTAAACATTTAATACAAAACTCAATTACTATGAAACAAAAACCTTCAACAGTCATTTATCTCAAAATGAAAACTATAACAAAACTATAACAACGTTGATCATAGAACAATTTCTGTGGGGAGGGGTTCTCTGTGCTAAAGTACTTTCCTCCTTACTATGAAATACATTGAGCAGAACCTTAAAATAATTGATCATCAGGAACCTCCTTAGATTAGTAAGGTCAAGAAGCAATTACAGAGGTATACCACCAGACTGTGATGATTGTGGACCAATCTTGCATCAAGAGTTTGCTACATTTCTTTTCCATAAAACACACCACAGCAAAAACACATCAAGTGATCTTCTGCACTATTTACCACATTTTACTTAAGGTCCTGTATAATTTCTTTTCATCTGAAGTATATATCCTTAAATCAGAAAGCTAGTAAAAACTCCAGTACATTATTTATGCTCCACTTAAGTCTTACAGTGAAATTTTTCCAGTTTCCTTCCAAATATGACCTTCCTGCCACAAAATTTATTTATTGCTCCTGTTCCTCAGTTGCTCTTTATTTTCACGACTTCTATATAACTATACTCCTCTGGCTATGGTCATTAGGGCTTCTTTGCATAAATTGAGACTTATCACATATGAAGGGCTATACTTTTCAATCCTCTTTGCTTAAAAACTATTCTTAGAATAGTTGCTGCTGCCTTGTCTTGTCAAAATTCACCATGCTTTTTTTTTTTTTTTTTTCAGAATTTCAAAAGAATTAAGATATTCTTGAAGTATGAAAGAAGTAGAGGAGGGGACAATATATTAGTTGAGAATAGCCCTTGATATATAAAGAAGTGGACCATTTGCAATCAGAGTCTTCTCACAGTGATTTGATAGAACTATTCTTTAACTCCCATTGGGTTCTTGTATGTCTGATAAAATCATGACTTTTCTTGGAAAAGCTAGCTTTGAGTAAAAGTAGCTGCCTATGCTAGTTGTCTACAACATTACTTATTCAGAAGTAATCAAATATCATGCAGAATATTACCAAATAAAAAGAGCCTTGTTTGAAATTCCCGAGAAAGCCTAGCTCATCCATTTTGCAGCTGTAATATGTGCGCAGTACTCTAATTATAGTAATCCTAATCTATGCAGACTGTGTTATTAAAAGTGACATATATTTAATTGTTGACAGATGGCTTTGAACCCTGCATAAATATTTATAAAGTCACGTGTATTCCTACAGTTGGCAAAAATTCCAGGTATATTAGTCTGTCTTTTCAGAAACCTTTCTAAATTCGCATGCCAGCTCAGGATTTCCATTATCATAACTATTTTATTGTTAAAGTTATCCAAAGTCTTTAAAGGGATCGTTTTCCTCTCAGAGTGAAATGAATATAACATAGATTATGGACAGTTTTGATTACTCTAGAAATCAGAGAATTTTCTCAGCAATAGCTTGTATTGTGTTAGACTATGTGCTCTCAGTGATTTAATATTTCCATAATGCTGCTCATCTGTAATTAACTCTGTCCTTACTGGCCACCTACATAGCAGGGATTAGCAGAAATCTTTCCGTCTTGAATAACAGTTCAGAAAAGAAACTGCATCGCTCCAGCAACACTGCTTATTGACATATGAATTCAGCGCACTACTTCTTTTTCAAAGCTTATAAATCATAACTTTGAAATGCATATAAGAAATCTGGTTGTAAGTGCATTATAAAAACAAAACTAAAACTAGGAAATAGGTAACATTTGCAAAAAGTACCAAAAAGAAGATTGAGAAGTTATACATGAGCTTTTCAAAGACGTCCTAAGGTAGGCATAAAAGAAAGGATCACATGAAGACTAAACAATCACACTAGTCACACATACTGCTTACTTATCTATCTATCTGTTAGAATGGGACACACTTAAGGTAACCGTGGCAACCTAAACTTAAGCATCTGTCCTTGCAGAAAGATGGGCCCAGGGATCAATCCATCTCAACTAAAGTAAAATGAAAGATGTTTATCAAATCTAAAAGTCAGATCCTCTGTTTTATTCTCCATTTAAAAACAAAAACAAAAACAAACCAAAAAAAAAAAAAAAACCAAAAAACCACCAAACCCACTATCTTCTGTGTACAATAGAGGTTTACTTTTTCTTCCCTGTAAGGATTTCTCTACTCAGTGTAGACATCTGCAGGCTAGCTAAATGGTACTTGTTACCTTTTACAGTCACTAGACTTTTTTATAGTCAGTGGAAAGAAAAGGGCATCTTTCTTAGGGTAAGACCAATCTTTCCCTACAAATAAGCCATGTAAGAACACATGGACATCCATGTTACTGATTTTGGAGGGGTATTAGCAGGCACTATATATTTCAGAGGGGGTTGATTCCAGCTGAAGTGACTTTCTAGAAAATGAAAGAAAGGAAGGAAGGGAAGGAAAGGAATTTAAGAGAACAAAGTGAAAATGAGAAACCCTAGCATGTAACTAGAAAAACTCACTGTGAAGTGATAGAATACAATTTCTGTCAAGGGGGTTTTATAATTTCTTCCTTGAAAGTCTCATGAAGTGACAACTGACAAAGGAAAGACTTTGGTTGCATTCTTCTCATTCTTTCAGAGAGGGAGAAAATACATATTTTAAAAGTACTATCTGCTTTATTCATTCATTTTATAATTAATATATATTTTATGGCAAATTTTATGGATTGCTTAACACAGCAACAGTGAGCTTTGAATGCATTTCCTCATATAGGAAATACTTCACATAAAGCATGCCAACAATTACACATCAGAAATAGAAGAGTCATCATTCTGCAACTTTTATGAAGCGTAAAAAACAGTCTGAGTTCACTTGAAATGAGCTATCTTTATTATATTTCTTTCTCACAGAGAGCAACTAATTGGAAAAATACTAGAAAATTCTATTTAATGTACTCATGTGTTTTTTTTTCATTAAAGTAAGAACACCTATCATTAAAGGCCTTACTGCAAAATTGAGAAAATATTACTAAATGCTAGAAGAAATATCTTAAGACTTTTTCTAAGACACCATGGATGTTTGTTTCAATTTATTGTAATATAATTTCACATTTGCATATCTTAGCTTCTTGGGAGATAACATATGACAAATAGAGCTTGAATTTTATTTCAAATGCTAGCAAAATTTTGATACTGTATTTTAAGCTGACAAGGATTTCATTATTGTTATAGATTCATTTCCGAATGATTCTGCAATGTAAATTTATGCAGAAATGAAAATCATTACAAGATCAAATCCAGAAAAATTCAGAAAAAAATATACAGAACACCTGTGATAAAATATAGGTCAAAATCTATAAAACTGTTAAGTCTAGTGTTCAGTTTCCAGTGTTCAGTATTCTTATTTCTCCTTTTTAAGAATAGAATGTTTAAAAAACTAGATGTTCCACTCTGGAGTTTTGCATGCAATCATTTCAGTAGTGTGCATATACATTCTATAGATGTTAGTATAATATGGTTGAAGTTCTAAACTAAAACTCACTAAAAGATCATCTACCAGATACAGAAAAATGACAACTTCTTTTGTAGTTCTTATTGTAGCGCTCTTTTTCATCCAGTGCTGGGCTATACTACTCTATAAATTATGTTGAAAACAAAGTAGTTCTATTGTGGGTTGGTACAGTGTAATTCAATACCAGGCACTGGCACAGTAACTTAAAAACTTGGCAGAAAAAATAACCCTCACTATGTCCCCAAAATGCAAAGATTATTCATATAGGCACAACATTAGGGAAAAAGCTCAGAATTAAGAATCTACGTGTTTCACAGCTTCCTGTGTTCAAGCCAACAGAAGAACAGATACTGCCCCTTATCTTCCATATAATAGCTTGATGGTTCTATGCAGAAAACGGGAAATTTAGATTGAAGGCCTTCTGCTGTCCCCAGTAATTCATACCCACATTTTCTCCAATTGCCTAAATCTCATGGTGTATTCTAGTTTCATTAAGAAAAAGAAAGATGTATTCATGAGCTATTCTTATAAAAATGTATCATTAAAGAATAAATCCTGAATATTTTCTGGGCCCAAAGTTCTCAAAAGAAAGCACAGATTTGTAATCTCATAGTTAAGGACATAAATGTTATAATTATTGAAGAATAAACAAAGTTCTTCCTTCACAAATATCCTGTAACTGTGACAGTGAGGCACTCATCAGAGACTTGGTGGCTCTTTGGAATATGCACAGACAGCTAATACTTTAATCATCAAAATATAATTTGAAAGCAAAGAAGGGAAAGAACAGCAACTTCTTCTCTCAGTTTTTAAAACAGAGCAGGGTTTAGATTATGTGATTAAATGCTCATCTCCATCTGCATAAAGGAGCAATGGATGGAGGGAAATCTCAAGGAAATCATCAGAAAGATGAGACCCTGTCTTGGCCCTCCCAGAAGAGTATAATTACCCTCATGTTCTGGTAAAACACCCATCACATCCAATGGGAGAGAATCTCTGCAGATCACCTCACATACTAAGAAGGTTACTTCGTACAGGTTGTGGAATGCATTGTATGATGAAGGGGAAAAACACTTGGAATTATAGACAACTTAAATACAGGATGCTTAGGAACTTAACATACGATGCTTAACGCAAGAATCAAAGATGGGAAGAGTTCAAGAACTGAAGGCATATGTATGACAGTGTGACCAGTACCTAATGTACTAAAGCACTTTAGGAAACCTACAAACAGGAGGGAACTCAGTTCTTTACAAGAGTAGATAATGACAGGACAAGGGGAAATGGTTTTAAGTTGAAGGAGGGAAGATCTGGGTTGGATGTCATGGGGAAGTTCTTTATATGAGAGTGGTGAGGCGCTGGAACAGGCTGTCCAGAGAGGTTGTAGGTCTCCCATTCCAAGAGGTGTTCAAGGCCAGGTTGGATGGTCTAGTATTAAATGTGGATGTTGGTGGTCTTGCCTGTGGCAGCGAGGTTGAAGATTTATGATCCTTAAGGTCCCTTCCAACCCAAGACATTCTATGATTCTATGATTCTATGATTCTATGATTCTGTGATTCTATGATTCTATGGTTCTATGATTCTATGGTTCTATGGTTCTACAACCACTGTTCCAGACTAGTTCAAGAATCAGAGGCCTGGTAGCCAGGTATGGAAGAAGGTGTAAGTCTGAGCTGAATACTAGAGGTGGGAGGATCTATGAGGTGCCTGCTGTATGGGATGAGGAGATAATTTTCAAGTGTCTGATAATGTATGAGGCAGGTGGAAACCAGGGTAGCTGGTTCTAAGGTAGCTGGGTAGACAATGAGAGTCTAAGTAATTACTTGGACTGATCACAGTGCATTGACAAAGAGCATCTCTATCAGCAGCAGGAAGCACAGCCAAGTGCAAGACTTGGTGGCTTGCATGCTCAAGTTTAGCAACAGTGGATGCAGAGATCCAGGGTCATTCACAGAACAGACTGGGTCAGTTATGGGAAGGACATTGTGCATATACACATATAGATGTGCATGTTTCTCTGTTTTTGGTAGGGAAGGGAACTGAGGGGAGGGCTAGGGTGGGTTCTATTCTCTAAAAAAGATTCGTAGAACCCTGAAGAGAGACTACAGTCTTAGCAGATATACGTGTCTGCCTTTAAGGTTATGCAAGTTCTGTGATTCTGTTAGAGCTCTGTGTACACCAATGAATACAGGGTAATGGTACAAGTCAGTCTCAGAAACATGGCCATTGTTTGTGAGGTACATATGCTTCCCTCTACTTTGACCTCTAAAGATTTTTTTGAGGTATGATTTCACAAAGAAATTACTTTTCAGACTTGATGCTTAGATTCAAACTCTCATTTTTTCTTTTTTTAATCTTTTATTCGTAACTAACGTAAACAAAAACAAAGCAAGGGCTTGAGGCCTTAACCTTATGATGAAACATATAATGAACTGTACTTCTAAAGAGTTAATACCAGCTGTATAACAAGTCAGTCAATGCCTGTACATTGGCTGGCCTCCTATACTCTTCAATATAGCTCAATTCTTTTAAAGCAGTTTTGACATAAACAACCAACTTTGTTGTATTATCAGGTAGTGTATGAAAAATCATTCATCTACTACAGTGAAACATGCTGAATAGTATGATGCTAGAATTCAAAAAGTCTCTTTTCCTCTAGCCTGAACATTCTCTTCCTGGTTCCACGTAAAATCTAGATTATGTGACTATTATGTGACTATTTGGTACAGATCACTAACACAACATAAAATAGGGTTACCATGTAGCCAATTAAGACTTAAAATTAATATTGTATTAGATATAAGTTTTAGAAGAACCATTATCTTAATAATTAAAATAGAATATTGGAAGAGTTGATTGCATTTACTGTACAGTAAAGACATGTTTTTATTTCAGCCTTAATTATGTGGAGTTAAGCATCTCATAAGTCTTTCTAATCTGAAAAAATCATATCTTTCTTAGCCTATTAATGAAAATTTCCTGATTTTTGTCTGTAGGCTGTACTATACAACAACCAGATATTCTTCATTAAAAATGAGTTGTTAGAGATGGAAATTAATAAACTATTTAATCAAATTAAAATAAAACCCTGATCAATGAGTTTTCATAAGGACTGCAGATTGGAATTCTAGCAATTATTTCTTATGAAGATGTTATATTATTGCCCAAACATATAATACTGTTGTCAGTTAAAATTTATGCACAGATTTGGATCAATTTCACAAGTCATTTCATCACAATCGTTACAGCGAAATATCTGTATAAAATTTATTTAACCATGAGATTTGAGGGCTGACATATTCATAACAATATTAGATTTGGAAAATCTCAATGCCGAGTAAGGAAGGTTGCAGAATTGCTAGTGATTCAGGGCTGTAAAATTATTAAGAAGAACCTCCAAATTAATTTTCTTTAGTACGCTAGTTTGAAACACTATTTATGCTTGGACAGACTCAAGGCAGTAAACTGGAAATGGAAGAAAGATATGGCAACCAGAAAATTATTTTCCATTGTTCCTAATGTTCCTAATACTCTTCCCACTGTTTTCTGGGTAGAGTTTTATTCAAACAAATAGAAGAAGAGCATATCTACACAAATTTGGCATAATTCTTTCTAATATCTCGAAGGTTCACAAAACAGTATGAAATATTTGCCTGAGGTAGCTGTTTCCTAAACTACTGGTATATTCTTATCAGTTCCTTAAAGATTTGACTATCAATTAACTGTAAGTAGTAGTTCTAAATATATTTCAGATGCTTGATGGTTAAAATATAAGTTAACAGAGAGAAAAATGAAAATACAGTTAACAATATATGAAGTTGTTCCTCCATACTTAATAACATACATGCAACTAAAAACTCATTAAATAATAGTTACTGGTGTGATTTAAAAAAAAAAAAAAAAAGCCCTCATTGGATGAAAATTATAGATTTAGAAGTCACATAGTCAAGAACACAGATCCACTTCACTACTCATGACTGAAATAGATATTCAATGTCTAATTCAAGAAAATGAGGAAAAAAATAATTGCCATTAGCTCCAGAGGCTTTTTATTTGCATTTACTGTCTAGTTAGTCATAAAGGAGATGTGAAATAGTGTTGCTTAATACAGTCTTCCTGGTCCTAAAGCTTTTTCAGTGTCCACAGCTCAGTCACTGGTCTGTATTACTGCACAACCAAATTAAGCAATTTGGCACTGCTTTTACTTTGGAGATTTCTTTCATTATGCAAATGTGAAGAATTAATAACTTTGGATCCTGTAATAGAAAGAATTAGTTCTCCATATAAGGACAAATCTGCAATGGGAAGAAGCAAAAACTGCAAATTTCTCATTTCACCAAATTTTTATCAACCATCCAGATTCATGTATTCCCTACATAAATAATCAGATTATGTTTCTTGAACAAATAAACATAAATAAATGTTATAAACATATAAACACTCTCCAGATGCCTAAAACATAAAAATGGTGCAGCACTTTTGCAAATTTAGGGAGACCTGAAGGAGAAATACTTGAAAGAAGATTTGAATGCTGTGATATTTTTTTTCCCAAAGACTTATTGCATTTTTTATACTTAGTATTTATGAATGCCTGATTTTTATTTTTTTTTTAAGAATATCACATATGTAATAAATATAATGAGGGTTTTGTTTGTTTTTTTCTTTGTTGTTAATTTGGAAGAATAAATAAACATGTATTGGAAAGTCTAGGAGCTGAGAATAACAAAAATTATATACAATAGGGGGAGGATATTATTTGGGTTCCTGCTGCAAGAGAGATAACTTTCTTCTTAGTTGCATACTGGGTGCTCTGTTGTGGATTTAGAATGATAATAATGTTAATAACACACCAATGTTTCAGACACTGAGGATCAGTAATTTATGCAAGAGTCACAGTTACACATGCTGCCTTCACAGTAAGGAGGCTGAGGGTGTGTAAGACGATGGGAGAAGACACATCCAGTGCATGTGACTCAAGCAGGCCAAAGGGACATCCCATACAATACGGTGACATGTTGAACAATAAAACGGTGGGGAGTTGGCTGGAGGTGTGATTGCTGGGACTGGCTGAGTAACAGTCTCCTAGTGGTGAGCAGTTGTGTTATGCATCATTTGCTTTGTTTATTTTCTTGTTTCTGTCTCTTGCTTTTACTTTATTTATTTATTTATTTTTCTTGTTAAACTGCCCCTATCTCAGCTCTTTCATTTTTCTTTCCAATTCTCTTTGCTATCTCAGTATGGGACATGGGGGAGAAAAATGAATGGCTATGTGGTGCTTAACTGCCTACCAGGTTAAATGACAGCAGAATACAGAAATGGAGTAGATGAACATCTAAGTTTAAGTCTGAAAGGTAGTACAGAGATAGCAAGTATGTGAATGCAATGTGTATATCAGGAAATCCTCTCCAGATCAAAAATTAAGAAGCAGCTTACAAATGTCAAGAATATATTAAAACTATGAACCAGTGTTTTGAAAACTCATACTGTTGACATCTTGACAATATTTAAATAAATAGATAACACTGTAAAAATTCTTTATTAGAATCTAATCCATTTCTCTTTCTACAGCTTCCTGTAACATATCTAAGTGTCCACTACACCATTAAAAAGAATACTTAAAGCCTGCCAAATGAAATTGTGATTGTTATTCTACGTCACGGACAGAGATAAAAGAAGCAACCAGTCAGCACTTCTAGAATTGAGAAATATGCAAAATACATGGAAGGTCATACTCCTAATGCTCTAGGGAAAACCTCATTTCTCTCTGGATTCCAAGAAAACTGCTCTGATCATCATAATTGACTCAAAGCGTATTTTCTGAACATTGTTGAAACTTGACATCTAAGGTTCTTTATATGAAAGGAAGAGAGTCGCTAGATTCTATTGTGCAAATTTTTTCATAGTGTCATCAGACACAACCTTGAAATTCTCAGTTATTTGAGTTCACACCTTTCGCACTGACAAATCTAGCCTCAATCAAATATTCTACTGCATGAACAACAGCCATCGGGACATTTGAGTACAAAGTGTAAAATAAAAGTCTTAAAGGTGCAAGAGCAGGCCACAGTATGAGCCAGCGGGGAAGAAGACTGACATGGATGAACAGGGAGCTTTTCCCAAGGCTCCAAGAGAAAGAGAGAATCTACCTCCTGTGAAGAAGGGGCAGAAAACTCAGGGAGAATACAAAGAAGTTGTGAGGATGCACAGGGAGAAAATTAAAAAAAAATAAAAGCACAGCCTGAACTCAACCTGGCTGTTGGGATAAAAGACAACAAAAAATTAAAAAAAAATTAATTAAAACTAAGAGGAGAGCTAAGAAAAATCCCCATCCTTTACTGGATGCAGCAGAGAATAAGACCACTGAGGATAAGGAAAAGGCTGAGATTCTCTATGCCTTCTTTACAGCTTGTTAAAAGTCAGACAAATTATCATTATCCTCCAGGTACTATATCCCCTGACCTGAAAGTCTTGGATTGGGTGCAAAATAAACCCCTCACAATTCAGGTGGAAACAGTTTGAGACCTACTGTTCCATCTGGAATGCCACAAGTCCATAGGGCAGGATATGATTCACCCAAGGGTGCTGAGGGAGCTGGCAGGGGTGGTTGCCAAGTCTCTACCCGCAGTCTATCAGCATTCCTGATAAATCAGTGAGGACCTAGAGGATTAGAAGCTGTTCAACGTGACTCCCATCTTCAAGAAGTGTCACAAGGAGGATCTGGGGAACTACAGGCCTGTCGTCCTGACCTTGAAGCCAGGTAAGGTTAGGAGCAGATCATCTTGAGGAAGATCACATTGCATGTGCAGGACAAACGGGGGATCAGGCTCAGCCAGAATTGAGTCACGAAGGCAGGTTGTGGTGAGGTAGGGGTCAATCTCTTCTCCTATGTAACTAGTAATAGAACTAGACAAATGGCCTCAGGTTGTTCCAGGAAGATTCAGGTTTGATGTTGGGAAAAACTTATTCCCCCAGAGTATACACAGGTGCTGGAACAGTTTGTCCCAGGAGATGGTGAAATCACTGTCTCTGGAGGTGTTCAAGAAATGTTCAGATGTTGTACTGAGGAACATGGTTTAGTGGGAAATGCTGACAGACTGGATGATTTCAGAGGTCTTTTCTAACCTTGTGATTCTATGATTCTATGATTCTATGAAAAGTGCAAAACTACAAATTTCACTTGATCTAACTTTTCTGCTATTTACATATTATTTTCTATTAAGGTCATTCCCACTGTTCTTTTGGGCAAACTATGGCTATTAACTATGACCACTAATGATATCTCCTATCTAACATAATCACAGATGATTCAGGCTTGACACTATAGGTTATCAAATCAAAGAAAGGTTTGGGTTAGAAGGAGCCTTAAAGATCATCTTACTTCAACTCCCTGCCATGTCAAGGACACTTTGCACTACATTAACTTGCCTGCGAAACCATCTACCTTGGCCTTGAACATTTCCAGAAACAGGACATCTGCAACTTTCTGATAAAGAGTCCTTTCCTATCTTTCTTGATAGTCCCCTTTAGGTATTATCAGGCTTCTGTAAGGTCTCCCTGGAGACTTCTCCAAGGCTGAACATCCCCAACTCTTTCAATCTGTCTTCATAGGTAAGGTGCTCCAGCCTTCTGATCACCTTCTGGCCCTCCTCCGTAATCAGTCCAAGAGGTTATTATTCTGTACAGAGACAATTTATCAGACATTAAGTATTTTTAAATATTAATATATAAGTAATGATTGCTAGTAAGGTGTGGTATGTTTTGAATTTACAATCAGTACCTAGCAAACATAAATAATGAGACATTAATGCTATATCTTTGCAAGCAGTATGCTGTAGTACACATCTTTATCCGTCCAATGGACAACTGGTCTTTAGAATTCAAGTGTCTGTATAGTGCTAGAACAGTTTTGTCTCAAGACAGCTAGTATGTATCCTCTTTCAATAAGAAGCTCAATCAACCCTGTGGTTAGAACAAGACAGAAACTGTATCCCAATTGTCAGTTTGGGTGTAGCTTCTGTGTTTTGGAGAGTGCAAAAGTATATGTATGAAAACAAACATTTCCATGGCATATAGCTCAGCACTAGAGAAATAAGTCAAATTTTTTTGCTTTTTTTTTTTTTTTTTTTTTTTTTTTTTTTTTTTTTTTAATTTTTCTTGCAGATAAAGCAATATAGTCTTTCCTGCCCACTTCACATCTTTGAAATTCTTCCCAGACATTTTTTAGATTTGAAAACCAGAATCTCCCTCCCTAAGTTTCAGTATTAACACAAGACCTCTTTAAGATGCTTACAAGATTCTTTCAGCTCAAGTGCATAAATATAATAACAAGACAACACTAGTCCATTTTTACTTAATGTCAGCTCATTTCCAGATTAGAACATTAAAAAAAAAACAGCTTCTTGGAGATCATTCTTGTTATCACAGACACAATAATAGAGAGGGGAAAAAAGAGCAATAATCATATTCAGATCAATGAATTGATCATACCCGAATGCAGGAGATTAGTATCCTCCATTACAGACATAGCAGTAGCAGTACTATAAGGTAAAGCAAATGAAGAAATTGCATATTTCTTGTAAGTAACTGCTGCTGTAATCAAGGCATCTCACAACAATTGCAACATGCTGAATTGAGATAAATCCCACTATTAGCAATCTATGTTAAACATTTATGTGAATGATTTTAACTAAAGTACTATCAAATTTGGTTAGCATTCTATCACTACAAGTTATACTAACTCTCTCTTGTCCTGGATTATGAATCTGTATGTTCATAAAAACTGTATACAGTAACTGGTATAGTTGACGCGTAGCAACCTATTCCTGTGTGTGAGCCATAGGTCTCAACTTCAATGATAAATAGTGCTGTAAGGCTGTACTTATATCAGCAAGTTTTGTGGATCAGCGGGAACAGACATGAACAGCAAAGCAGTTGGTACTCCTAACTCTTTATAAATAACATTTTGTACTTTTGAGAAACTCCAGCATAGACCCTGAGGCTGGATTCTGCTTTGTGACTGCAATCCACTACATTTGTTCCAGAACAGTATCATCCAGTTAGAATTTATCTAAAAGGAATCAAATTCATATATTCCCAAACTCATCTGCAGGGTAAGTGGCAATAGTCAAATTGATTCTTGATTCATGAGGGCTGCTCCAAAAGTAATTCCTTTTTATTACATTGGCTCATAACTTCAAAGGTAGATGTTGGTAATATGACAGTAGAGGTTGAACCTCCCACCAATATTCCATTATTTCTTTGCCATGTGACAAATGGCAGCAGAGGGACAGTCTGACAGAACAGCATCTGATGCGAAAGAGTTTAAAAGATAAAGTTTGTAACCAAATTCCTCCATACAGAAAAATGTACCCATTGATATTCCTCATAAATGTTCAGCAGATGTGGGAGACCAAGCAGTGGATGTGAGCGCAGTGAGGTAGAACAAGGGGGGAAGGGGATGTTTCAGCATTGGCTGCAGTGACAGGGGGTCACCACAACTGAGGCAGATTTTATTAAATTTCATTTTGAACAAGTGCAGCATGCAGGTCCTTGATCATTACTGGTAAAAACGCATAGGTAATGGCAGAGATTATGTTGAAAAATAGTTTTGTTATTTTGTTGTTTGTTTTTATTTTTTTATAGAGCAAATTCTCAAGTATAAAATATTGTTATCATGCTCTTTGTAGCTGTTGTGGTTTCCATGGAAATAAATAAGGGATATTGCTTTTGGGGCAACTTGCATATATTTAAACAGTGATGCAGATACACTTTTAAGTGCCTTACAATAACATTAACTTTACATCCATTTACAATAACAACACTTAGAGCTATCAAATAGATATTTGTGGATTTTTTACAAAAGCTTATCCATGTTAGTAGTGAGGTAATATTGTAATATTAGGTAGACAAGGAGCAAAACAAGAGAAAGAATAACACAATAACACCATTATCCAAATCTTTGTCAAGAAATATAACATAGATGAAAAATAATTCCTTTTGCTTTGTTTTATTGTATTTAAATAAAAATCCTTTACTCTCAAAGTAGAGGGTGAGGACACTTTAAAGCGTTCAGACAAATTGTTCATTTAGGGCAGTTCTAAACACTCAGTTCCAATAGAGTAATAAGAAACATGACAATGATCACAACTTGCAATAGTCCACTGGATTTTGAGATAGAATTTATTTTGTCATAATAAAAACCATGTGCTTACACAACATTACTACTTATATTACTTAATTGTGTCAATCTTATTTTCTTTCACCAGATCATTTTCCCCTGATTCACAGCATCCAAGTATTGTAAGTCTAGAATATCAAAATGAAAACCAAATATTAAAGCAGATATTTTCCATTGAGACCTCAGTGCAATAGATGATCTTGGAGAACATAATTCTACCTGTGTAGTTTAGACACCAAGGCCTCATTTTATGATTTTAATTATTCTGTTTAGCAATTGCAGTTTTAAGTGTTTTGTGGTAATCAGCAGACACTAATTAGACATAAAACTATAAGACATTCATTTTCAAACACTTTATCTTAATTACATTATAAATGCCAATATTAACAGATTACACAGCAGTTTGTTTGGCTGCTTCATTAAATGATTGCCAGAGGATGCTTAAGAAGTGGAAATAAATGCACACTAATGCCATTAAAGTCCACAGTAGACGTGGATAACTGAAGGAGAGACATTATGTACATTTACCCTAAAAATGCAATAGAAAGGGCATTATTTACATCACCAAGGTTGCAGAGTGACATCAGAACCAACTTTCATCATGAATGACAAAAAATACCATTCTCAGACATGAACAGATAAAACAGAAATATGACTGCCATATTAACTCTGAAATGTAAATCCTCATATTTCAAAGCAAAACAGAAAAAAAGCACTGAGCAAACAAACAGAAAAATCTAAATAGCATCCAAATGCATCAGTAGAATAATTCTTTTAACAGTAATAGTACTACTTAAAACCTAAAACATGAACGAAAATAGGTTTTAGTTACATTCCATTCACTCCAGTTTTTAAAATACTACCAAATTGCTTTGGTGACATCTCTGTGGCAAATTGTTACCGTACTCTTTTTTCCAACCCCCCCTCCTGCAACATGAGGATTATAACAAAAATGAAGCCAAACATGCCAGTGTGACATGATAATAGAACTAAACTAAATATACAGAGGACTTCAACTTAACTCTTGTAAATATCTCTTTGGAATGCCGTGTTCTAAATAGTGTGCATTGACAAACAATTTTCCTGAAACTGATTCATGCTCAATTCAAAGTCTTTCCACAAAACAGTTAACATGCCGAAAGCTTCATCAAAAACAGTAAGAATAGGACTAATTTTATCATTTCACTGTCAAAGGAAACCATGGGGAATCACTACAGACTGCAGCCAAATTCAGAACAACTTTATTTCTGTGCTTAGGATTCAGGTCATGAAAGTTAATTTTGAATGATATAATGGTAAAAACATAGATGTTGACATCATGTATAGAATGTTATGAAAAGTTGGTAATCAACCACTGATACTAAGCAATTATATTACTTGTTATTCCTAATATAAAAGAAAATTCACCACATATTGACAAAGCTGAGTTTTATCCGTATCAATAGTACATTAAACAGTCTGCACATTGAGGACTGCTTTTCAGGCAGGCACAGAAAATAAGATGAACACTTTCAAAGGTTGATGTGGAATCCATAAAATCGATTTTACTGAAGTTAGTAAAGCATGAATAACTTCCATGATTCAGCAAAAAATATTTGGAAGACTAGGATGTGAATACCATCCTGATATTTCACTTATGAGTTTCAGAATATCTTCCCTATTCAGTGTCTTGAACAGATTTACTTGACATTCTTCATCGCAATAGTCTCACTGAGAATCTAGTCCTAAAACATCAAAGCAAAAGGTTTGATGAAAAGCTTATTAAAAATAATTAAACAACTTTATATGATTACAGAGGGTTGTGAATCAGATTCTAGATATGTAGAATAGGTGTCATCTGACAAAGTAGAAGTCTTAAGTTGAAGAGCATGATTGTTTTAAATATATCATCCAGAAAGGCAGATTAATGATTTAGTATGTGGAATTCAGACTAGAAGTCATTGTCAGAAGTAAAAATCGATAGATTGGAGAAGAATCATAGGCAGACATTTCAGGGTATGACATACATTATACTAACAAGTGCAACTTCCACCTAGGAGAAGAGTTGAAAATTGAATTATATGCAACTTGTTTACACAAAATATGAGGAAATACTACTGAACATTAATATTTTCTCTTCACTTTCAAATTCATTCTCTGAGTTCCAAGTGGGGCACTGCACAAACAGTCTGAAATTCATGGTTCATATTTTTTCTCAGTGAAATACTTTCCAACCAGCCATTGCTCCTTACAGACATGAAGCTAAAGGAGCCAGCAGAATAGAGTGTATTTATTCATTAATTTTAGTCAGTACCAGTAATGCCAAGACCTTTAAACCAACTGGTTCAGTTAAGAAAAAAGTACAGACCGCTGGTGTTGTTACTACTGAAAAAAAAAAAAAAATTAGAGGAGAAACGTATGTTCTGGTGGCAATTTGCCTCCAGAAGGTAGAGGAGGTAGTTGTTTTTTTTTTTTTTTTCTCCTGTGTCTGCCAGTGCAAGAGGGGAACAGAAAAATAGCAGTGTAAGCAACCAAAAGCTCCCATAATGTTCATGTATGCACACTTCAAAGGGAACACATAGGTATTCACATGTTGATGACTGAAACAATCCTCTAATTACTCTCTCAGACACAGAATAAAAAGACTTGCAAACTAACCTAGCAGATAACATTATCGTATTTTTAACTTAACCCCTGTCACTGCTACATTTACTGTCTCCTAGTTATTCACATTTCAGGAGCCCCCCCAGTCAAAATGATTGTATCAGGCCAGAGGCATGAGCAAAGGGCTGTTTCTCAAGTCAAACAATTACCTGCCTTACCCAATCTGGACTGAATTGAGTCTTGGAACCATATGACAAGGGCAATGCAGTATTATGTGGGAAACTCTCACGAGACAAATTGCCTTATCAATATCTCATACCCTTACATTAAGGCATGTCTCTCTATAGGGAAAAATCAAACAGAGAAGGAATCACCTATCTAAACGGAACTGACTGAAAAATAACCTGAATAAAGATTTCATCTTGTTATTGCTAAATAAATGAGGACTGAAAACCAATCTTACTGCTACTTAATTTTCAGCTCAAGACAGAATAGCAGAATTCTACTATTTAAATGCAATGCCCATAGCAAGGCACTCCAGAAAAGCTTTACAAGACCGAGTGATTGGCTGATACAATTCAATACAGGTAAAAGAAAGTAGCATTGAAAAATCACCTAAACCATGCCTATGTGATGCTCAGGACTCACAGATACAATCCGAAAAGATTTTGAAGTTAATTTTGAAAGATCCCAAGAAAGTCAGCAAAATTCTGATGATATTTCAGGTACTGTTAGAAAGGGTCTAGCAAGCAAGGTGCAAATACTGGAAGAATGTAGCAGGAATGGAGCAAAGATGGTGAGCAGGATCACATTCTCCCCATATAACATCTGTTATTGCTATTTTTTAGAGATACATACATATATATATATATATACACACACACATACACTCAGTAGATCATTCGTCTAAACCAAAAGGGTATTTCTGATATTCTTAATCATTTGACACTAAAGCAATACATGCTTGCAGGGAAATAATAGAACACAAAGTCTTATACATAGAATTAATTAACGCTATATAAATTGGTTATTTAAAAAGAAATTAGAAGAATGTTTAAAAGAACTAGAAATCTTTGAAAAGAACGGCTCTGATTTATGGCTGGAATAAAGATGATGCTGGATTTCCATACATTTTAATATTTAAAAGTTGTTGGGGTCGTTTCTAAGCAACATCACATCCTGATGCGGGATCATAAACAGGTTTTCAACATTGCATTGGTCCAAATGTATACAAACTTATGACAAATTTTATTGCATATAACCACTCCACTGAGCTTGAGGCATTTTAATGAAAAGCATGAGGGGACACAAATATAAGGCAAATATTTACACAGAAGTATCTCAGATTTGAATTTGAAACTGCATTTGAGCATTTAGATTGAAAATGAAAGCTGAGCAGAAGGGACAAAAACAGATTAGACCAGATGAAGTTATCTTTGAGCAACATGTCCTTGAGATGCACAACCATAACATTTGTGAACTCTAGAAATAAATTGCACTTGAGATGTTTAAATCTCAAAAAATTTAAAGAATAGATCAGATCTCAGAAATCCTATTCCTATAACATCCCTCACCAGAATGCTCATCTTGTTGGCCCTTGCCCTCTTCCTTATCAATAGAGATTCGACTTCATCATTACCAGTCCAAAGCTCAACAACATCAACACTTTCTCTAATATAGAGTCATGCCACCACCTCTCCTTCTTTGTCTATCCCTTCTGAAGAGTTAGTAGTCATCTACTGCAGCACTCCAGTCATGGAAGTGATCCTACCACCTTTATATAATGGCAACTAAATCATAGCTTGCCTACTGCATAATGGCTTCCAGCTCTTCCTGTTTGTTGCCCACTCTGCATGCTTTAGCATACATATGCTTCAGCTGAGCCCTTCAGTTCACCCGCAGTCCCATTATCATTCCCTCTAGGCTTGTCTCTAACAGGCCTAACTTTATCCCCTTCATACCTATTTTAAAGCCCTCTCAATGAGCCTGGCTAGCTCGTAGGCTAGGAGCTATTTCTCTCTTTCCGACAGGTAAGGCCTGTCAGCAGGCAGTAGTCCAGATATCAAGTAAACCATGTCATGCTCAAAAAAAAAAAAATAATATATATTTTTTTTTTTGCAATTGCACCAGCCTCTCATCCACATATTTATGACAAGTATCAAACATTTAGGCCACACAACATTTAAGTATCACTATAGTAGCTAGTAGCTCATACAGAACTTAGCACTAAAGTCATATTTAGAGTAAGAGTACTTGTACGCAGATGTGCCAGTGACTGAGTATCAGGTGAGAAGGAGTGACTAACACAGGGTGCACAGGTGCAAACAATGCACCTATTCATTCTCATGTAGGGGTTAGCAGCAGAGGGAGCAGGATCTCCACTCAGAGGTTGCACCTCCTGGGGACTTTGCTGACTAATGAAAGGGTAAGCTGCTTGCCCCTATATCATCTTCTGAACTATATCTTGTCAAATACCTCTATGATTGTGCTCATGTCCTGGTAGAAGGCAATACCATTACTTTCCCTTGCTCTACAATACTTAACCAGAAAAAAAACAAATTGTCTACTGTGATACTTTTCTCTATTTAAAATTAATACCTATAATGCAATAGATAGTACAGCAATAACAGCAGAGCAGAAAGATCCCAGTTTGCAGCAAGAGAAGATTTGAACAAATGGAACAGCTGTAGGCACAAAAATAAAGGAAAGAAGCTGCTTATCCTTGGAAGGCCTGGGGTATACAAAGATCTCCAGAAAGATACCCTTCCCTCTACTGCCAACCCTTAAATGAGGTCTGGGAGGGGGTGGATCCTGGCTTCACACCTTCTGGTCACTTAGGTGTATTGTATGCACCTGAGCACCTCTTGGTTGGCCCTCCTTTCCCACCAGGTGCTCAATCCCTGTTTCAGGTCATGACTTAGAATTTCTGCTACAACACCAAAGGATTTTCTCTTGCTATGCAGAGAAGGCAGTGTGGTCAGACAAAACAAAACAAAACAAAACATGATACTTAAATTAAATGTTTTATTTTATATGGGCAGAATACAGACCCTGCTTGAGCAAACATTTAACAATATCTTTAGCTTTTTGAATATTTCCATTGCAGTCGATGAGATAATTCAAATGCTTATAAGATGAAAAGAACATGTAGAACATTTTGCACCACTGAACAATCAAAGCAATTAATAGCATAAACATTTTGAACCTGATTCTCAATAACAAGGCGTTTAAGAAACAAAGCACTAAAAATTGTTTAAATGCAAAGTGGGGAAGAAGTGCAACCATTTAATCATTATTTTCTCTCTATGAAAGCAAAAAGAAATCACTTACAGTCGTTAAGAAGACTATGGTTACACAGTGTTTTGTGCTAATATTCCATTCATTTCTATCATATAAGGTAAATGTTCCATTAAAATTGAGTTAATAGTTTCTGTAAATTTCATAACGTGGTAAGATCAAGAAAAACAGTTTAGCTATTATTAAATAAAAAGTCATCTTACAGTTTTTCTCAGAGATTCAAAAATATTCAAGAAGCTAGTAAGATAAGAAAACAAAATAAAAAAGATTTTAAAGAGATATTATTTAAGCATTGAAATAAATTATGCACAGCAATGGCACTAGTGAATATAATCCATTCTGAATTTCTAACTTTCATATTTTTTAATTGTATATATGAACTGGCTTCTACTGACATTTTGAAAAGCTATATTTAGAGTCATGACATGTTTTAAATTATTCCAGATCGAAAGAATTGATTCATGTCCAGTTTATCTAATTTACTTCACTGCCAGATGGATATAAAGAGACAGGAACGTTCTGTATTACCAGCTGTGCTCCTGGGTATGGGTAAATGACTGAAGTGTTTTATGCATGGCACCTGTAGTAGTTTTCAGTAATAAGAACACCGTAAATCAGCTTAATAAGTAAATTTAACATTCAGCTTTTGATAATTATTGTTCTTAAGACTACAGAAAAAGAAAAATGTTTCTTGATTTGCATTAGCAGTTACGAGATAATAGATTCTGCGTACACTTTGAACAGAGAGTCTCTCTTAGTGTAATACACAAATACAGAATACAAGCAAAGCCATTAATGATATATATGGGTTATATATCTACATATGGGATATATATCTAAGAAAAGATATGCAAGTTTTTAAAAATCCAAAAAATAATGATTCTGACTTAAATTCATCATTTCAGTGTGCAATTTGAGAGAAAACTTGATCTGGAATCACAAAGTTTCTCGTAAAACTGTCCTTACCAAATGTAATTCCCATTGAGCAGAGCAATGCTCTAAAACTAAAACAAACAAACAAAAAAATCATCCAAAAAGGAGAATGTGCATTTAAACTGTTTCTATTTTTCTGTTTTCATCACAAACTACTTCACAATAATTTATAAGGTGAGCACAGGGAAAAGAACTGTAGCTCAAAGAAAAGAACATTTTTCTCTTCAGCATTTTCTTTATCACCATCCATGCAAGCACTCTTTAAAAAATTCCAATTTATTCTTAACCCTGATATCTAATCTGCAACCTACAAAACAGTGGCTCAGTAAGCAGGTAGTTCATTTAGAGTGATTGCTTTTTTAAACTGATTTTTAATTATAAATTTGTGCTATTACTCTTGGCCTAATGCATTAAATAACTACATTAGATTTGCACCTGTAGATCTGCAATGGTTGCCTTTGTTATACAATTAGAAATGAAATGATGAAGTAAAAATCTAGGCACTACTACTGTAGAAATAGTATTAGTAATTGTTAAAATAAGTCTTTAGTATATTCTCAGTTTTGAGGGATACGAGAATTTATTTTGTTCTTTTTCTTAAGAGGGTACTTGTGTGAAAGTAATAATGAAAACTAAAGCATATATTTAAAATTTAAGTTGGGAAGGAAGAAAGTTAGAAAGAATATGTGGAATTTCAATAGCCTAAGACCTCATTTTTATTGATGGAACTGTAGAGTCCACAAGCCTGGGAAATCTATCAGCTAGACGCATGGTTTGGACACTTTATCCATTCAAAGCATTAAAGAGATTGCATGATTTTTTCCTAAAGCCATTTATAACTGAGCATCTATCTGCATCAGTGTAAACTGAAAATAATCATGACACTACTGGTGTAACCAAAAGAGTATGCTGTGTCACAGAAGTCCTCTCCTGAAACATTCAAGAAAAGACAAAGTCGATTTTTTGAAAGTCCATGCTGGCATCTGTTGCCTCTGAAGCCAAAATCCCTCTCTCACGTTGTGAAAGAAAAAATTGATAAAGTATCTTTAAGACTAGTGCTATCACTAGAATTAGGAAAGTATTTGATTCTTTATAAAGTGCTTTTCAAAACTTTAAATGAGCTGAGAGAAGGCACAAAATGTCTTAATGCAGATCCATTTGCATTAAAGCTGAATCACAGAATCATCACAAATCTTATCTTGGTCAGTTGTGATTTGCTTTCCGAGTCCACTAATTTTATTTTTATTTTTTTTAATCTAAGAAAATATGGGAGGGCAGCAAATAAGGAGAAAAAAAAGTAGAGAAGTTTTCTATTGACTACCTACAAACTGAGGCCAGAGATTAATACTAAAGGTATAAAAACAGCAGCATATCTGTAAGTCTTGTTTCTGCTCCCCTGAAAGGTAAATAAGTAGTTAGGAAGTGGAAGTGAAAAATCAACAGATGAAAGGTAATCGAAGGAGAAGAGCCACTTTGGGAAAACCATAACCAATGATTCCTATTACTGTAGTAGCTCTGAGGTTTGGAAGTCTCAGAAGATCTTTCTCAAATCATGAACAATTCCCATTGAGGGGATATCAGCAGTAGTGGGGTGGCTTGAGTTCAACACAAAGAATGGAGAGATGCACAGACATCCTCTTGAAATTCTAAGTATGTAGGAGGAGCACATGGGAGGCCTAATTACAGAGCCTGAGGCATATTGTCAGACTCCCAGTTTAGCCATTTACTTAAGAGCCCTGAATTGTTCCAAGTACCAGGGAATGAATCCTGTGAAATGTTATATACAGGTGAATATTCTGAGGTATATCCTCCTATTGGAACAAAAACTAACAAGAATAAGGAATGTTAGAAACCACTGACAAATGTATAATTATTGAACAGTAGTTACTTAAGGATGTTGCACAGATATTCCAACTAGCAGTTTCAGATTATCAGTTATAAGCAAAGATTAAAGCATATCTACACGTATATACTCACTGTTAGGAAATGACATGATGTGCTATCATAGCAGTTGAAGTTTGTAACTCATTTTTAATCCTTTAAATAATTTTGACCTGTATTAATCAGATAAGTAATCCGAAGTGTTTTAATGATATTATCTTCCCAGCATATTCCTTATTCATTTAGGCGTTACTGAGACTATGTCACTTGGGAACATTTCTGAGGATTCTAGTCTTTTTCACGTCCCTGAACCCTGCATCCCCAAACCTCTATGTGGGGACCAAGGAGGTAAATCCCTCCCCACTGTAAGGGCAGAGCAAGTCCGAGAGTGCCTCCTTAGACTGAATGAATACAAGTCTATGGGGCCAGATGGCGTGCATCCCAGGGTCCTGAAGGAGCTAGCTGAGGTGGTTGCCGAGCTGCTCTCCATCATATTTGAGAAGTCGTGGCTGTCAGGTGAGGTCCCGGATGACTGGAGGAAGGGTCACATCACTCCCATATACAAGAAGGGGAGCAGGGAGGACCCGGGGAACTACAGGCCGGTGAGTCTCACCTCCGTGCCTGGGAAGATCATGGAACAGATCCTCCTGGACAACATGCTCGATCACATAAAGAATGAGCATGTGATCCGAGACAGCCAGCATGGCTTCACCAAAGGAAGGTCATGCCTAACTAATCTTGTGGCCTTCTATGATGGAGTGACGGCATTGGTGGACGAAGGGAAGGCGACCGATGTCATTTACCTGGACCTGAGCAAGGCCTTTGACATGGTCCCCCACCACATCCTCATCTCCAAATTGGAGGGAAGTGGATTTGATGGGTGGACGACCCGATGGATAAGCAATTGGTTGAAAGGCCGCAAACAGAGGGTGGTGGTCAATGGCTCTATGTCCAGGTGGAGGCCGGTAACAAGTGGTGTCCCCCAAGGGTCTGTCTTGGGACCGGTGCTCTTTAACATCTTTATTAATGACGTCGATGAGGGAATTGAGTGCACCCTCAGCAAGTTTGCTGACGACACCAAGCTGAGTGGTGCAGTTGATACGGTGGAAGGAAGGGATGCCATTCAGAGGGACCTCGACAGGCTGGAGGGCTGGGCTCGGGTGAACCTAATGAGGTTCAACACGGCAAAGTGCAAGGTTTTGCATTTGGGCCGGAAGAACCCCAGGCACCCGTACAGGCTGGGAGGAGTGGTCCTTGAGAGCAGCTCGGCAGAGAAGGACCTGGGGGTCCTGATGGACGAGAGACTGAACATGAGCCAGCAGTGCGCTCTGGCAGCTCGAAAGGCAAATGGGATCCTGGGCTCCATCAGGAGAGGGGTAGTCAGCAGGGACAGGGAGGTGATTGTCCCTCTCTACTCGGCTCTTGTGAGGCCCCATCTGGAGTACTGTGTCCAGGTGTGGAGCCCTCAGTACAAGAAAGACATTGAGATTTTGGAAGGGGTCCAGAGGAGGGCGACTAAGATGATCAGGGGGCTGGAGCACCTCCCCTATGAGGACAGGCTGAGGGAGTTGGGCTTGTTCAGCCTGGAGAAGAGAAGGCTGCGGGGTGACCTCATTGCAGCCTATCAATACCTGAAGGGAACCTACACCCAGGAGGGGAGTAAACTCTTCAAAAGGGCTGACAATAGCAGGACTAGGGGAAATGGATCCAAGTTGAAGGAGGGAAGATTTAGGTTGGATGTTAGGGGGAAGTTCTATACAAGGAGAGTGGTTAGGCCCTGGAACGGGCTGCCCAGGGAGGTTGTGGATGCCCCGTCCTTGGATGTGTTCAAGGCCAGGTTGGACGGGGTCCTGGGCAACCTGATCTGAATGTGTATGTTTGGTGGCCCTGCTAGGCAGGGGGGTTGGAACTACATGATCCTTGAGGTCCTTTCCAACCCGGGTGATTCTGTGATTCTGTGATTCTGTGATCTGTGATTTCCCAGACTTCAGTGTTAATATCGGCCATACTCTCTCCATCTTGGGAAATGAAAAGGGATCATACCTGATGTTGAGATCATGCTACAAGTAAAACAAAACACTTTCTTGGTAAAGAAATGCAGACTGAGCTGAACTGTGCTCAAGTGTCTTAGTTGGAATAATCTGGTGACAAAGGTCAGTTCTGTTTCAGCTTGCCAAAGCATAGAACATAACCTTTTATACCTGTTTTAGCCATAAGACCTTGTTTATGCATTATGAAAATACGCTCAGATTTGGTTTCAGTGGAGTACAGTTGTGCTTACGGTCTTCTACAAGCTGATATGCTAGCAAAATATATTCAGAAATTATATTGAGCATATATTTACTTAAACATCCTAACTACTTCTTCCAAATATCTTTCTTGAAACTATATACAAATTCAATTTCAAGAGATAATAGTTTCCATATTTCATTGGCAGATTACAAATTTCATCGTTGTAATAAGTGAATTTTGTTCAGAGATCTGCCAAGCAGCCATATACCAGGATCTTATTCTCATACATTACAACTCACTTTATACTTCAAATAATCCCTCTGATTAAAAGACTGAACTTCTGACAGTATGCCTCTGACTGTATATTTGTTCCTTAGGCCTCTCCAGAGCTGTAAAACATAGCTCAATAAAAAGCTTAAGATAAATGTATGTTGCTCACCATTTAGAAAAACAGTGTCTAAAATGTTACAAAAATCTAAAAGGATATATTCACCAGCATCTAACATATTACTGTACAAAACTATGTAGATTTTTCTTATTTTACCACCAGTATCTTTAAATACATGAAGGAGCAGATCTGGTCTGTTAATTTAGTTAATGCAGAAAACTGTTCTATGTAACAGATAGCACAGCACTCCTGTGAATTTTAATTGATTTAATCTGCTGTACTACACCGTAAGACTAACACCATTATATGGATACTTCAGAGCAATCAGCCAGTGCTCTGAGTGAGCAGGAGCTGTGCACTGGCACCTTTCCCCAGCAGGATCACAGCTTCTGCACTTTTAAATTAAAGAAAGGTTGTTACTGATTCTCTTGAACAAAACCATAAAACTAAACCATTAAATATTAAATGGAAACTGAAATCCATTTCTGTTGGAGAAAAGGGAGAAGAAAAAGTCAGCAGATTCTTTAGAGGTTCTCATGCTTACACCTTTTTATATGAACTATGTAATCAATCTGCATTACCATATTCGCTTTACATTTACCCATATGACTGATTTAGAAATGAAATCACTGCCACATGAGGGCACTAGACAGAATTACTATGCCCTTTCTTCTACCTTCTGCACTACATTTCTAATATCTGGTTGGGTTTCTTTTTCCTTTTTACTTATTTATTTTAGCTTTCTCTGACCAGCAAGACCACTATTCCTAACTGTGCACAATACTTTCCATGCAGTTGAGATTGAATTTTCATTATTCAACCATAATTTACCTCCTAAGTACTCCTAATTTACGAGGTTGCTGCATAGCACACTGTGTTTGGGAATATGCATATGGGAGTACAGCAATAGCCTTTTCTTTATATTGTATTCCAAATCTTATTTCTCTTAGATATCTTTGCTGCACTGGTCTGGATTCAGAATGAGGAATTATAGGTTAATCCTTACCTCGGTTTTTCCTTGAACAGCAGCTGAAACAGTTGATTTTAAAACAGTTTTTGTAAAGTAAAATAAAAGCTTTTATAAAGCGGCTTTTACAACCATTTGGTTCTGCTTTGTTAGCAAAACTGAAAACTGCAAGGATCACATTCCAGCATGTCAGAAATTTCTGATGCTGAACCATGAAGTGATCAGAAATATTGTAAGAAGAGAGCTCGTTAGACTGAATAAGTCTAATATGCGTTTGCAGGTTCTCCTCTAAATTATAAAGTCACAGTAAATACTTCTTAGTAACATCGGTACTCAATGATTCATGGTACTGGCAGGAATGTAGCGTATGGGTCCCTGGGATTTTTTTCATCTTCCATATAAGGGAAACCCATTACCTTCATAACTTGGACTTTCACATCTCTGCAACATGCCTCCACTGTATAGTCCCCTAATAAGAGCTTATCTCCATGCCATCAGCTTTTCCTACTACTCCTTCAATGGGGTTCATGGCTACCCTCTCCATCTATATAACTTCCTGACATAATTGTTACTGAGGGGGTACATGGCTACCCTCTCCATCTATTTAACTTCCTGACATAATTGTTACTGATGGTTATCATCACCTATGTGAAGTTATGTGATTCTAAAGCCAGAAATCAGCACCTCCATATAGTCAGTTATCCCTCTGAAATTGCTGAGCCTCACATATTTAGATTTAGGACCTCCAAAAAGGCAATCATGAATCAATTATTCACTCTTAATTGTCTAAGGCATCCACTTTGCAAGTCAAGTGAGCTTTTCAATGCAGGCATTGGGATTTTACAGATATGTATCCTATAATGTTTCGAAATGGCTAGAAAGTCTGTAGGGTGGCTGAACCACCATTTTTAATAAAAGATTTATAATTAAGTTGTGCCATATGCTCATCTGATTACTCAGAATTTCAAAATTTAATCATGAAAATCGTGACTATATCAGAATAGCCCAATCTAGAAAAGTGAAAAGAACAGTTTCTATGTGTTTGGATGAGAGAAATAATGTTGATGTATTTCAATATTCCTTCAAAATAATCACTCCTTAATTGCCTGTCAGTAGATATCTGATAATTATAAAGGCAGAGGTAAATTCCAAACAAATTTGACACGAAAGTTGAAGTATTTCTATGGAAATCTTTGAAAATCAATGACTAATATCCATTTCAAAAGATAAAAAGGAGAGATTAGTTGTGTTTAGCTATGATTAACTAACTACAGAAACAGTATCTTAACAGAGTGGAAATGACATGAAGGAAGTGGGAGTGTTCAAAGGATTAGTCCTGCATTATACACTATTAACATTAGAACTGTGCCTATATTAATGTTGAAAAGAGCAAATCAAATGTCTACAAAGGATCAGAAATTTTAACCAGGCTAATTATTTTATTATTTCCATAACTCTGACTTCAAATTAGAAATTACAACTCCGTTGTTTTCTTTATCCATCAAGTTTAGTCTCTATGAGCTGTATAACAGCTAGAAAAAGTGAAAGCATGAGCATACTCAGGAAAAAAAAAAAAAAAAAGGAAAAGAGAAAGAGACAGAAAGAAAGAAGGAAAGAAAGAAAGAAAAGATATATTGAGAAGCTGGCATTCGAGTATGATATTTCGACTTTTAATTAGTAATCTTGGTGACTACTGAAATGCTGTTTTCTCTTGAATAAATATAAAAGCACTCCGACTAGAAAATGCTCAGAGAGTTTTATTTTGCATGGCTGCCACCTACAGGAAATCGATGAAAGCTGAAAAATCTCAGATCTGAGCGGCGCTCCAATACTCAAAAGAAATTCAATGAATTAGTATTATATAAAATCTCTACATTGATAAACGTGAGGTAAACATACAGAGAAACTCACAGTCAAAACTAAAAACACAATGCTACTTAGGTCAGACACTTCTCAGATCCCAACTTTGAATTCTAAACTAAATGACAAAAATTGTCATTAGTTCTTGCAGGATTCTGAACTGTTAAACTCCTTTGTACAACAGAGAATCGTAGAAAAAAATGTGACCATAGGAGATACTTACTTATAACCTCAGGCCAAGAGCAAAGGTATTTTCATTGGTGAAGCTTGAAATAGACATTCCAAACACATTTGTTCAACAATACATTGGAATTACTAGTGGTAATTTTCTATAATAATGCAAAAAAGCATGCAACAACAGTTTGTGTAAAATGAAGTCACAATATTATATTAAGAATGGTTAGTAGGGTCTCTAGCCTATCCCTAATGAGGAATTTCGTGCAAAATATAAATTCCCTTTAATAATATTTATTGACTTGAACAACAGCTAGTATAGGCACTTAATCAACAGTTTATGTTCTAAAGCAGAAACAATAGTACTCTTGTTCAGATGTTAATCTTTTGTTCTTTTTTCCTCTCACAGAAAATTTTCTCACAGAGAGAGTACATTCTAGTCATACGTATTTTGTGACAATTCAAATGGTTTGGGTATCCTAATGATATAGCCCAGTTATTAATGCCATTCAGATCCTATCTAGCAAGTGCAAAACACTTTTGAAGTACAAGATAAAGTAGAAGTACAATTGCAATAGAATAAAATGATCTTGGATATTATCAAAGTCAAACAATTTGAAGTCACAGTGTTCATAAAACACAGTTTTATGATTTGGAATATTGCAGTCTTTTTAACAAAAATAAAACTCAAAGGCTGGTCTTCGTTCTTAGTATCTCAACTTCTCTAGTCTCTCCAACAAAGATAATGTATACAAATTAAATGCTCCAAACAGAAATATAAATGGAAAGAAGTACAAAAGGAATTAGGCTGTGTAAATTTGCTACAATAGCTTCACTGGAACATAAAATTGTAAAAAGTAAGCTAAGTGAAACACAATAGGAACAAATCTGGTATCGAAAGCTTAATCAATTTAGAAACAGTTAAAAATTTTAATAATGCTCTCTAAATAATAGAGTATTTCCAATGCATGCGAATTTCTTACCAGCTTTATCTACAAGACTCTTGTCAGGCAGGACTTAAACAATTTGATATAATATATACTTCAAAAAAATACATTCTATTCCAAAGAGAACTCTTGTTCTATTGGTCTTGTGAAACGTCAGCACTTTTGTAGTACTGTTGGCAAATGCAGCAGTAAAATGTAGGGGAAAGATTTGGAAGATGATAGTATCCTGCTAAGCTCTAAGCACATTCTAGTACTTATTGCAGACAAAAAACCATGCAAAGGACTGTGTAAAGCAGAAGCATGCTGAAAAGTAAGTGTAAAAACAGTAGGTCTGGTACTAAAACTATGCAGAATATACTTTACAATTACTAATTTATCTTATATGCACAATGACAGTATATTCCTGCGAACAGTTTCCACAACCTTAGCTTAGTTATAGGAAAACTGCTTTAAAACAAGCACAAAGTGATTTTGTCTCCAAGGCTGCACCTTCTGTGCAGTTCTCACTGATCTTAGAAAGAATTTTAGATACAAATTCAGCAAAATCAAACCCCATGTCTCCTTCTATAACATTTTCAAATAACATAGAGAAGCAAAACAGCTCTGACAAAGTACAACTACCACTGAACAGAAATAATGCTCTGAGGCATAAAGGTCAGTGTAGGTCAGGAAATCCGAGCAAACAAATAGATCTGCGAAAGAGAAAAAGGGAAAACTGTTGGATTGAAAGAAAATTGATAGATGCTTGCTCTCGAGCCTCACAAAATATGCCAATACTTATACTTCCTCCATCACTAAACCCTTTAATATCTTTGAATTTGATAAAATTCAGGTAAGACAAGTAATAGTGATGCCTGACCAACCTGATAAGCTTCTATAATGAAGTTGCCAGTGAGATGGATGAGAAGGCAGTAGTGGATGTTTTCATCCTTTGACACTGTCGCCTGTAAGATATTCATAGAGAAGCTTTTGCAGTATAGACTGAATGAGAAGATAGTGAGGTCAATCAAAAACTGTCTGAATGGCCAGAACTAGAGGTAGTGGTCAATGTGCAAAGCCTAGTTTGAGGCCAGTGGAGTGCACTGGGATTCAGTACTGGATTCAGTCCTGCTTAATATCTTCATTAACTTCTTAATGGTGTGGTAGGAGTGTAACCTCAATAAATGTGAAGATAACATGAAACTGGGGGGGAGTGGTTGACTCACAAGAGGGACGTGCTGCCATCCAGAGGGACCTTGACAGGCTGAAGAGTTGGGCTGACAGGAAATTAATGCAGTTCAACAAGAAGTAGAGAGTCCTGCCCCTGGGAAGGAACAACTCCAGGCATCAATATAAGCTGGGGGCTACCAAGTCCAGCAGAAAAGTACCTGTGGTCCTACTGTACACCAAGTTCAATGTAAGCTAGCTAAGTGTCCTTATCACAGAGAAAGCAAATGGTATTCTTGGCTGAATTAGACAAGTATTGCCATCAAGTCAAGAGAGACGATTCTTTTTCTCTGCTCAGTATTGGTGAGACCACACCAGGAGAACCATGTAAAGTTCTGGGCACCACAGTACAAGAATGACCTGAACATACTGGAAAGTACCAATATCTGCAAGGGAAGATACAAAAATGACAGAGTCAGGCTCTTCAGTGATGTCCAGTACCAGGAGAAGAGGTATTGAGCACAAACTGAAAGAAAAATTATTTCCTCTAAACGTGAAGTAGCACTCCTTAACTGTGGGGTGACTGAGCACTGACAATAGGTTGTCCAGAGAAGCTGTGATGTCTCCTTCTTGGAGATGTTCAATGGTCCTGGGCACTGTGCTTCAGGTACCTCTGCTTGAATGGAAACGGTAGACCACCAGATGACCTCCAGAGGTCCCTTCCAACCTCAGCTATTCTGTGATTCTGTGGTAGTACAATCAGAAAATTCTTGTGAGAAAAATACTTTTTTCTGTCATTTCATAAATGCATCCAATTACATTTCACTAGAACCTGTTTAGACAGTTAAACTTAGAAGACTGGAGACTTCTTCATTCCTTCCTTCCTACCAAAATTAAAGATAAATGGTAGTGTCTACAGTCTTAATTTTCATCTTCATTTGTTTTTACATTTGCTTCTATGGATGATTGTGCACTGACTTCTTTGAAATAAAAAATAGCTCTTGTCTGTGACTTAACACGCAACTAGTATGCCAGCTAATATTTCCTCTTCACATTTTCATCTCAGCAGAGCTAATTTGAAAATTCAAGATAAGTACTTTTTTGAAGAAACATGTATTTCTTATTAAAAAAAAAAAAAGAATACTGTCCGTATAAACGCTTCAAAATACCTTAAAGCTCCTATCTTCTGAATCATTTAAGCATATAACACATAGAAATAGATACAAGACATAGACTTAATGTTTTGCTGACTTATAAGTATAACTGAACATATGTCTGGTTCTCAGGAGAGGGAGCATTGGGGAGTGACAGCAAATTAAACTTAGAAATTGTGTACTAAATTTCTGAACAGAATAGCTCAGTAAAAACAATGCACAAGTATTCAAAGTAGGTTGTGTGACGAAAGACTCTGCAGTCTTTGTTGAGAAATGAAAATGAGAAAAAATTCTTCAGAATTTTTTGGTGCTATGACAAATGCAGACTTCTAATAAACTACTGGAATACTTATTGTTAAAATACCCTACCTGATGGTGAAAATTGCTATCAGTTATTCTTCTTTGTACCCTCTCTTCAGGTACTTGCAGATAGTAATCGCATTATCCCTGAGCCTCCTCATTGCTGAGCAGTCCAAGCTCTCTTAGCCTGTTCTCAGAGGAGAACTACTCCAGTCCTTTGGCTCTTCTGGTCCTTATTTGGAGTATGTCCAGGTTTCTCTTGTACAGAGGTGCCCAGAACTGGACACAGTATTCCTGTCTCATCAGTGCTTCTCTTGACCTGCTGGCCTTTGCCTAAAGCAGCCTAAAGCAGCCAAGAATACTATGAATGAAGTTCTACAACAGACATAGAGGGCCAAATCAAACAAAGAAACTGATATCAACTTAGGTAACTGAGCTCTGTACAGAACGCATGACAAGAAACAGGTATCTAAAACACTAAGCGTGGAAATGACCTTTGGCAGGGGACAAAGCTCATGGAGAAAATTTCCAAGAAAAAAGAGTGTGAAATTGTACCTTTTTTTCCAGAATTTAAGTATTCACTTCTGATTCCATAATCAAGTACCACTTCTTAGATATTTACAATTATTCTTTCACATAAATAAGGAACTGGAGTGCCCACCTAGCCCTAGTTTCTGACTGTTGTATTGCATCCTATATGCAAGGTACTCCCCGTGCTCCTCTTGGCACTCTTCTAACTGCTCAGCAAATAATTTCAGAAACAGGTAAACATATGAAAACATCAGTCTGGATTTCACAGTTAAGCAGACATCTGATATGAGTTCATGCTGAAAGGGATGTGCGTATGTTTTTATTGAAAGAAGTTCAAATCAAGGGCTAATATTCCCAAAATAAAATATCAAGAATTTGCATACTGAAACATTGAGTTGTTCATCTTAACATCCTTATGAACTGCCCACGTATCTTGGTTGGATGCATGTTACAAATTCCAGGAATGTAGGAGAGAAACACATCTTTAGAAGGCCTTCATAGAAGACAGTATCTTAATGACAGAAATTCTATCTTAATGATAGAAATTTTACTGATTGTACTGTTTTCTTTGTCTTATGGATTAGAGACTTCTGAAATGTCCCATTAGCTATTAAACTATGGTAATAAGTCTAGCTTGCCATGGACTTCTGTTTACTTTCCCGTATGTTCCCTCTGTCTGCATTTACTGAAATAAAATTTTACCTCACTTCCACCTTATCCTGACAACCTCACTGCAGTTCTGTTCTCCTTTGGCAACTCTTCAACCTGCAACAGTACTGTCAGGTTCTCTCTATATCCATGTCCCTTGCTTGACACAGTTTAGCAGTCTTACATCACCAAATCCTCCCTGTGATATCCTCAGATCCCTCAAGCAGTAGTTCCTCCAACTTCAGTGTTACTACATTCTTGCCTTCCTTTTTGGTACATGAATCAAGTTTGTTAAAATCATTGCAATGTACCGTGGCTGAGTGACATCTATTCTTTTGATCAGTGTGGCTGATGAAGGCTACAAGATCCAGAAGTTATCAGTAGATCAGCCAAGCAATGGTAGATGTTATGTCTCTGTGCAGACTCCAGTATTTTAGCAGACTACGGAAATGTTCATGACTGAGTAGCAAATCCATTTTACTGGAGGTATCACATTTCTTTCTGTACTACTTTCTGTATCAAAAAATAGTTTTATCTTCATTTAAAAGATCTCTTTATCACATTGTATTTAGTTAGGTCAGTGATTGACATACATCTACACTGTACTCAGAATTATAATACCTTTTTGTACCTCAGGAATCACATCACAGTAATCAGATATATATTATATGCACACTGGTGACACATACTCAGGTTTCATACTGTAGGAATGCATGCCATAGGCATATCAGTTTTAAAACAAAAGAATTAATAGGTTGGCTCCAGCTTGCATCCAAAATGGCACTACTAATACTGTCTGCTCTTCAGGTTCAGCTTGCAATGTGGTTTTGTGGAATTTTAAACCACATCTTTCTTTCATTTCAATAGACTACTAACTCACCTGAAAATGAATTACTCTTGGAGATATTTTGATGAGAGGAAGAAGTTTCCAAGCATTTCTCATACATAAAATATATCAAGTCCGTGTGAAATGCCTCAAACAGAACTCTCAGCTTGTAGCAGAGGATTTCAATTTCACCTTTTATTCTCTGCAGTAATTACAAGCAGTTTTCCTCTTCTTTTCTGTATTTGAATGGCATATTTCATTTCATACATCCATTGCTTTCTGCCCAGCACTGTAATTCAGCTAAAGGAAAAAGCTCAGTATTTGAAAATGTCAGCTGCCCAAAAGATATTTGGAAGTCCATGAATGTTAACCTTTCTAACATTTGCTTAAAGCCATCTGAAATTAATTCTCATCTCTGCCTTCCTGTATCTAGGTAAGGAGAAAGAACTATTCTAAGGCATCTATTTAAGCAGAAACTGATAGAAAATGTATTCTCTCTTAGGGGAAATATGACCCTCCAATACATGCAAATAACTGCCATTCAGTAATCAGAATAAATTGTTGTCTCCCAAGATTGCTACAGAGTAAATTAATGTTCGCTCCTCTTAGTTTGTTTTATTTAGTCTCATAAAAGTTCTTTTTCCTCTGATATTCAGTGCACACTTTTCTTATTATTTCACTGGCCATAAAAGTAAATTAACAGACATGGAAATATAAATAGCTTTAAATAATCTTAGTGTTCAGGATATTTATTTTAATCACTGATTGTCAATTCATCAAGTCAAGATTACTGGCAGAAATAAACACTGAAGAAAGCTTAAATAAATCATTATCATATTAAAATCTACATTTTTCCTTCTGAAATACTTAGCATCTGCCTTTTCTGTCAGAATCAATTCTAAGCTCCACCTACATTTCCTTATCATCCATCCCATTTTTATATATTATTATCTTAAGTCTTGATATCTAGCCTCCTATCTCCACTATCTTACCAGATGTCTATCTCCTCAACACATGATTTCTCCCCCAAGAAAAATCAGTTACCCTTTTGCACAGCTGGGTAGTTTGGTTGTTAAACTGAGATTGCAACAAGTACTGGGTGCCCTCTTGTTCTACATTAGTCTGTGGAAGAGAGGAAAGCAGTGCAGTTAGTGCCTATTAGCTATATTGCGTAGAGTAGTCATTTGCAGTCTTGGCATAACATTATAGTGTACTGTGATTTTATTTTTTGTTTTTTTTCATGTATATAATCTTCACCTCACAGGAGGCATAGAACCATAATAATTGGATGAAGGACACACTGCCATATTTAAAATGGGGAAATGGACAATGATGTTCTCCAAAGCAAAAAGACGCCACATCTAAACTAATGTTGTTTGTTCTAAGCATGCCCTTGCTCCCAAGCCTACAGGCCATCTAAGTTCTGACAAGA
Organism: Centrocercus urophasianus; assembly: GCF_019232065.1. NCBI lineage: Eukaryota > Metazoa > Chordata > Aves > Galliformes > Phasianidae > Centrocercus > Centrocercus urophasianus. The sequence goes on from NW_024885532.1 coordinate 2,803,668, forward strand.
CACTGACAAGGACTTGTCATATCTAAATTATATATTGGAAAATAAGTATCAGCAAACATCTAACACAACAAAATATCCATCAATACTTTACACATAGCATAGTATCAGCATTTCTACTAGGTCACATTGTCAATAAACAGCCTCACACATCGTGTAAGGAAACATTCAACACGAATGCTTCTCTTCAACATTCACTTTGAACACGTCTTTCTATTTCTACTGTGCTATTTCTGCTGTTCACATTTATCTTTGCCACAGAGACAGATTCTTTTGACAGTATTACTCTGGAGTCTTTACTGAAAGGATGCATCTGACATCTTGAAGCAAAGAATGGGGCAATTGCCAGGATGTCAAAGAGTATCTTCCTGGAACATTTCACATCACTCTCTGAATCAGGAGTTCCCTCAATTCTCGATAGGAAATTTGCATATCTCTTCCTGTATGTATGATCTTATTCTGTGCAACTGAGAACAGTAATAACTGAAAAGCTTTAAATTAGGAATGGCAACATCTGGGTACTTTTCTAGAAACCAACACACTCCCTTCAGCATTAACATCCACTCTTCAAGAATCCTGTCTACTAAGAAATGATCCCCACTGTTGCAACCTATCAGAATCTTAACGGGCAACAGACAGCCTTCAACACGGGTCTTACAGTAGTCAAAGTCTAAAAAAAAGCAGTTCTTCATGTCATTAGACCTTTACAGTTTGCATGCATCTCAACATCAGGCAGTCCTTTACCCAGGCTGATTTGTTCAAATAGAGGCAGGCAACTGGGGACACATGGACACAAAATACTACTAGGTTCATGATAGGCAGTCTTATTCAGCAATCCGGTCTTCCAACAAAGAAAGGTCAGCTTTCACTTCTCTCAAAGTACATCAGCCTCCAAATTAACAGATGTGCACAGTGAACTCCTCTTTTAAGCCATACCTACAGTCTTCAGCCATGACTCAACTCCTCTGAAGGTGAACATACACCTTCAGGCAACTGACTAGATGCTGAAGAATTTTCAGAGATGGTTATTACGCCTTCATCCCTAAAACCATGAGATTTACACTGGCTTATTGCACCTTTCTTTACTTCTGAGAAGAATCTTGAGAGCTATGAAGAACGAGAAGAATTCTACTTCTGAGAATAATCTTGAGACACATGAAATCAAAATATGTAGGTTACCTTCTAGTTTACTTTGGAAACTGCTGCCAGCTTTTCTGATAATTAGGAAAGGAGATGAATGACAGCATGAAACATGTGCATAGACAGTCTGGAGGCAGCAACACAGCTGCTGTCAATGGTCCTTAAACTTTATTCTTTGCTGTGTGCTTCCTTTTAATAGGAAGCCTTCTCTGTTTTTTCTACCTACAGAGAAATAAAACAGGCAACCTATTGACAGCACGTTACACCTGCCAAATGTATGCACGTAGACGATGTAAGGGAGGTCTCTCTAATCCTTTCCCATGCACTGTATAATCTGACTCCTGCCTCAAACCTGCAAAATCTCACAAATGCCAATAGTATTTTGGCCTTCCCACTGCACCCAGAGGTTGACTTAGTCTGATGGGAGGTGGTTTTGTGAAAAATTTTTTCATGTGGCAGCATGCCAAATTAGAAGTCCCTCAAGACTGGTAACCAGCACCAGCATTGCTGCTTACTTCTAACCTTTCTAGATGTATGCCCCTGAAGGACTGCGAATTCCAGTAAGGCTATCCAGTTGTACAAAGTTTACCTGTAGAGAGAGAAATAAATGAATCACACTGATTTCCAGAGGGGGAAAAAAAAAAAAAAAAAAAAAAAAAAAAAAAAGATAGCATAGCACAAACTGTCAAAATGCAAATTGATTTACAATAAACCATTCTAAATGACCAGTGTAGCTAATCTGTCATTGACTTACAGGATCAGCCAGTATGTCTGGGAAAAACAGAGTAGAGGTAAAGGGAGAGAAGGCATAGTCTGCCTACCTGCATCATCCACAATTCTCAGCCTGACTACTGAAATGAGATGAGTGATTTTATCTGTACATATGTATTGTGCCTGAGTCTCCTGTGATAATTCAATTGCATCCCACACATTTCTAGGCCTTGGTAGGGCTTTGGCAATGATTTTATATTTAAAGGCCTGATAAAGATTGATATAGCATATATGCCCCAGTCCAGCCTCAGCTCACAGCAATCCCCAGGCTGCTGCTGCCCCTACTGGATCTTCTGCCTGACCTATTCCTGGCTGGAGCAGTAGGACAAGCCCTGGGTGCCAAGCCTTGCCCCGTGGAAAGATGGTTCCTCCAGGACCTCCAGTACTCTGGAAGCTTCTGACTGCACTGTAGCATGACAGGATGTTTTTTGTTTTTTGGTTTCTTTGTGGGTTTTTTTTGTTATTGTTGTTTTGGTTTGATTTGGTTCAGTTTTTCTGTGGGGAGGAGAGAAGGGTTTAATCATTGAATTTATTCTCTGCACAGCCCTTATATATCAACTCCAGAACAGGCAAAATAGGAAAGCAGACCACAAAGGCCATGGTGAATTCAAAGGTCTGCTCTCACAGGCTTTCAACTTTCTCTGAAACTTGAAAAAAGGCAAGATATTAGATCTGTCAAAGGTAATAGTTTGGTTCTGTGTAAAGAAAGAAGATTTAGGAAACCTTTCTCTACCACTGTCACAGTCCCTCTTGGCTTTTGGTCAGTTCTCCTACTTATAGTTCAATCCACAGTTCATTATGTTCAGCTCAGCATAAGCTGGTATAATTGTTTGGTAAGATATAGAAGGAAAGAAGGTGAAATGAATATAGGTCTTGTAGATTTTCATGCTGATATCAATATGACAAACACTTTATCATCATCATCTTACTCTGCTACTAGAACATACAGACTTGCTTCTGTCTTGTCCGTTCTCTTTTTTTTTATTTTACTTTTTGCCCTCACAGATCTTGTGCAGCCAGGCAGAGAAAATTAAACCAGTGCTAAATAAATCCCTCAAAATATGTCAGCTTTAACTTCCGTCAGTTGCCCAATTCAGTTCACCATGTGGTCAGATGAACACACATGCTGGCAAAAAATATGTAGTTGTGCTGGGCAGGGGAGAAGAAAAAATGTCTCTTTCAGAACCTGTGTCTGTTAAATACCACTCAAAATGTGACAGCTCAGTGAAAGGCAGGGTAAGAAGAGAAAGAGTCATGTATTTTTAAATATCAGTTGGAAAGGATATGTATCCAAGATGTGTTAGGAAGATGTGGTTATCTCGTTACAAGCTAAAGACAGGAAGAGTCAAATACTGTCATGGTTTTATGATTTTTGGTTATCAGTATTCCACACCATAACATCATGTAATGTACTGGGGGTTTGACTGTTGATGCCCAAGTGCCTGTCCGGAGGAGAAGAAGAAGAATCCCCAGGAGGCTTTGCAGTCAGCGAAGAAATATAACTCCTGGCAAGGTCACCTGATGTTCTCTTCTTTGCTGCACTTCTTCACCTGCTCTTCTCCGTCTGCTTTTCTTCATCGGCTCAACTGGTCTGCACTTCTCATCTCAGCAGTGTGGTGAGGCCTATGCACCTTTCGGAGACACTCTCTCTCCTATGCACCTTTCGGAGACACTCTCTCTCTCACTCCCATTATATTTTGATTTATTAGCTTCAATTCCATTATACTGCATTATCTTGCATTCTGATACTGTATTCAGTAAATTAGTTTGTTTCGCCTCAGATCGTTGCCACTGCCTTCAATTATTTTGGGGTCCCCTGTTTCCCTTTTCTGGAGATGTGGATCCACAGATCCCTCCACCCCACTAGTCACAGAACTTGGCTGAACCAGCCCATAAACCGTTGACAAAGATACATTTTTAAATATGAAAATCTCTGCAGTTTTCTGAAAATATTACATTTAGTTACTACGATGTCGTAGTGATGCTAATAAACTTAGGTTTGTATTGCTTGTTTTATTGACAGTGTATGAAAGTAAGATTGTTACAGGTATCGGGAACATCTAAACTAAACTGATAAGATACTAGTTGTTACAATGATGAAAAGCAAACAAGCTTTTATTCCCATTTGACTGCTCTTTCTCTAATTTTTGGAGCACTGAACTTTAGTAATAAAAGCAATAAAAATAGATTAAAATATTATCCTTCTTCCTTCTTTTTATGATAAAGTCAGATGCTCCACAGATTATTTCAGCAGGATTTTATGGTAAATTGTAACTAAAAAGCTCTCAAATCCCTTCTTGAACTGATTTCTTCCAAAAGTTCCCTCAGAGATTCTTTCCTATAACATCTCCCAGACATGATTTTGTGTCTTTCCAAATACAATTTTCCTTTATGGTGAAATGTCTATCACCACGAGCCTATGCCTTCAAGCAGTTCACACATAGTTCTTATTTGAGGTCAGTGCATGTTCTGCTGTGAGAAGTCCAAAAAATCAAATCCTTACATAGTAAGTTCTTAGAATATGAACAACTACATACTTAACTATTCTTATTTTTAATGTGCTGTTTTTTGGGGCATTTTTTTGGTTGGTCAGCTGATTGATGAGGTTGGAATTTAGGGGAAATAAAGTCAGCTACAAAGAAAATACTTTAAAATCTGGTAAATCAGAGAAAAAAAAAAAAAAAAAAAAAAAACCAAGAAAAATTAAAATAAGACAAGTGTGGAAAGCTTATTGAAATCCATTGTGTGGACAAACTGGAATGGTCTACCCCAAGTTTGAGCTGTGTCTTTAGTTAAAATTCATAAAATTAAATAAAATTTAAATTAAATTAAAAAAAAGTATTTGCAAATTAAGAACTATTACTCTTTAATTTTGAAAATGTTTCAACTTTTTTAAATGTTCCTTTCAGTATCAGAAGTTTTGTCAAATTCATAAATATTCACAATACTGACTACTGCTGAATATTCACATTCTATCTGAATAAATTTGGAGAAAAATTGCACTCATTTTTAATACTTTGCTGTAATTACATTATTAGTACTAATTACAATACTGAATAACCCAATGCTCCATCATCAGTAGAACTGAAATATGAAGTGTCTGTTTAACTGTGCTCCAAAAGATCAACTTTTTATATACCAAATGTGAAGCATAATTTATCTATAAAACACAATTATACCAAGGGGGATAACTGACTGAAGAGAAAATAAAAAAATAATGTCCTAAACAGATTTTATATATTTTGGATATTTTCAGATAGGCAATAAAAATATATAAAAATATGGGCAGTTTTTGTGTTCTCAGTTTATAATTGATAAGATAAATCTTGCAACTACAATGGAGGGAGGATGAGTAGAGGAAAGACAAGAAACAAAATATGAAGAACTCAAGATGCCAATAAACTTTGCAGGCTACATGCTACATGTCTGTATGGCTCAAAATAATCTGTGAGAACTTTATAGCTTCTGACTCTAAATAGTGAACAGAGAGGAAAGAAGATAGAAAAAATGGATGTTTTAATTTTGGCATTGGAATATCAGAAAACGTGCTGACTCAGGAGCCAAAGTAGATTACAAGGTACTTACAAAGCCAAAGTACAAAGAAGATTAAAGATTCTATCATACCTGACAAAGTGTGATATGACCTGTTCAAAAGTAGGAGGCATAGATTAGTCTGCCCCTTCAAGTGAAGCATAAACCCTATGACATATCCTAGAAAAGCAACACTATCTTATCCAACTCATCTAAACTTCTAATTATATATATTCTAATTATATTGTTTTATGCTATTAAATTGTTTTTTTTATTTTACTTTCAGTTTTTATGTTATTATTGAATACAACATATTCCTAAAAAGTTTTTTACTAATTCACCATAAGCCATAAGTAATTCCTTATACCTTTGGAAAATTGACTTTATAAAAAACTGTTAAAAAAATGCATATATTTTGACATATCACATCAAATTCATTAGCAGCAACTAATGTAGCTCACTAAATCTTCGGAGTTCACATGATCTTTGGATTTCAAATACTCCTATTATGGCAATTAGTAGGAAATCTGTTCAAACCTGTGTTACTGAAATAAAGACACAAAATTCCCAACGTGAAAGATAAAATCACATAATATATACACTGATGATTTCTTTTTTTATGAAGTCTAATTTCACAGCATTCAATCCATTAGTATTGTAGTTAGCAACAAATTCCTGGCCTCTTAACTTCTGATGGTGATGTCAAGTGAAGAAAAATAGATTAAACAGCAGATGTTCCCAGCTGTTGCCTTATCTTCAAAGTACTGTACTAAACATAATGAGCATTTGAGATCACAATAAAATTCTGCAATAAATTCTTGCATTCACAGGGTCAGAAAGAGTGAAAACTAGAAATTCCTACTAAGCTTTTACTCATTTTATCACTGAAAATAAAAAGGAAAAAAAAAAAAAGAAAAACTTTTAAAGAGAAATAACACGTTCCCTGTGTGCATCCATATATTGGTTTTTTGAGGAATTGCACATTGGTTTTTCATGACTGAACACATGTGAATGAAGACCAAAACAAAACAATCTGGGCATTCTCAAATTGGAATTTCTCAGGATTTTCTCTACCTCTGCAGAACTACAAGGTAAGATCCATGCTATCAAAGACCATACATTGGTACTGTTAGGGTATAAGCTTGTACTAACAGTGTCAGTATAAAAGCCAGAAAGCTGTCAGATCTGCATTTTTTGTTAACACTAATGAGGACAAGTATCGAAAGATCTAAAAATACATTTCCTGAAATGAAGAAAGTTTCAGTCAATCATGAAACCCACTCCACTGTAGATTATTTATTTATTTGCTTGTTTGTTTGTTTGTTTGTTTGTTTAAATGATATAGTAATGCTACTCAGCTCTGAGTTTTAGGGAAAAACATTCACATCTTAAAAAGCATTGTGACAGAGAGAGCAGAATGGGTGCTCTGTAAGATCCTTCTAACCCAGATATCTGTCCTGTTGTTGACAGCACTAAGTGATCCTTATGGCATATTCCTAACCTGTGTTTTCATACAGAAGTATTATGCTTGCATATTCAAATATCAATCAGATATCATTTGTAAACAATAGCACTGAAGTTTCTGTTGCTACCAAAGAGATGCTATTCTTTTCAAATTTTTCATCAGGGAATGACTGTACAAGAAAGACTTTTAAACAAAGCAACAATATATCTGTTCTGACTTTCAGTCTTGGTGTAATATATATGGAACAGAATTATTAGAATCCTTTCAAAATAAATGAATTCAAACATCTCAAAACATATAATTTCCATCAAATTCTTACACTCTTATTGACCTTTTCCATTATTGTAAGTCATTAATGTAAAGGTTTATAAGGACACCAAACCACATATTTTATACTTTTGGAACACTGAAAATAAGGTTAGAAGTCAGTGATTTTCAATCATAAAGATAATAGTCAGTTTTAACCTATGTTAGTATAGAAAATTTATTTCTACTGATTCAGTGTAAATGGACACAACTAAAATGCTGTAGCAGTGTTACTGGGGAATCACAATCCTTCTGATGAAGCAATTGGAGGTATATCAGTTACGCTTTTTTGGAAGACACTGTAATTTGATTGTGATACATGAAAGGAGGTTAGAGAAGAAAACTGATACAATTGCCTGTAATTCTTTTTATTAAATCCTGCCAGTTTAGTAGGCAGATTCTGACTTTGCTGAGTCTTCACTGGGAGAAAAGAAATTTTATTCTTGGCAGTTGCAGGTGTAGTCACATGGTTTAAAGTTCAGTTTAGATTACAACACATTCATACTCAAAACCACTGTGGCTTTCAATTCTGTGTTAAAAGGAAAGATATATTCAGAAGCTAACATGCGGATGTCAAAGCTTGTCTGTAGAATATAGTCTAGGCCAAATAGGCCTTGCATTTAAGACCAAGGTTGAAGGATAAACTGAAACTTATTTCTACTGCAGAATTCTTGTCTAGTGTCTTGATTAAAGTCTCTACTTGAAAAAAAAAAAAAATCAAAGGCAAAGAAATCTCACTTTGTTCTTTAGGTCATAAAACACTTAGCTCTCTTTAAATGACAGTTAAAAGCAACACATATTCCTTAAAAGCAAATTGTACAGAGAAGTACTTAGCTACAAGGACTCCTTAGCTAAAGACAGTTGGTACTCAGACTCTATGGTTTCAATTAATAAATTAGCAAATGTAATGTGAAATATACTTAAAAAACCTCACAGTTAAAAGTAATTGGTTTTGCATAGATGCAAAATCTATGTATCATTTCTTAGCTGCTAAGAGAGATGTTTCTAAGTTAGTACTGTAAAGAGGTTATCATCAGCACTTAACAATGCTAGCCAACATGAAAAATAATGTGTCTCATTCACTTGCAGCAGCTATCTGCACAAATGAGATCTATCTGTAAGGAAGAAATAAATGTACTTTACATAAGTTCTTAAAATAATTCCCAAGTATCCTTTGTAAATTTCCAAGTATAGAGGACTCTCAAGAAGAAATAAAATTTCTTCTAAGAAATTCCTTTTTTTGATAACAATTCCTATATTTTATTGTATATACTATGTATTATTCCAAGAATAATTCATAGAAATTAAATTTCTAATTCTTATTTACTTCTGTGTCTATGGAAAATGTTTTCTACAACAGTGTTTTGCTTTTGAATAGAGAAAAAAAAAGTAGTGATATGCTAAACAAAAGGCCAAATTGTGGCGTGCTTGGTATTAAAGGACATTCATCTCTGTTGTTTTATATCAAGATGAATGTTGAGAGCTGTCACAAGACTCAAGAAAACAAGTCTTGTATTTCGGAAATCAGGAGACATGAGAAATTGTGAAGCAGCTCACTGAGTTGTATCCTCAAGCTGTCTTTTATATTTCATGATCCTATCCTTCTTACAACAGTGATAAGAATCCTGTGCCATTATGCCAGGTTTGTTAACTTGAATCACTACTTAATCTGAAGTGACTTTTGACAATCAGGGACTCCCTCAAAAATAGACACGTGTGAGAAACATTCAAGGAATAAATTCTCTAAAAATGTCACCTTGATTAAACAAAAGATTTTGCCTAATTAGAGATACAATATAGGACCACTCCCGATTTAGGTTGTTTGGGTAAATCTTTAAGGGCAAGATGAATGGATGTAAGCTTATAATGTAGAAGGATCTAAGCTATAATGTAGAAGAAGTTTTGACATATCCTACCTGATAGCCTATACATGCTATCACCAGCTGAAGATCTAAATACAACTCTGCTAGTACAGTGCTTCAGGCAAAATAAATATATTGCAGATAGGCAAAGTATATTAGTTGAGACTGAGCATCATGATAATAATCATGATAATTCCAACATACCGGATAATTTCATATAAAATGGACTTAGACAGTCTTGTGCTCCTGCATCACTGGGGTAGACACACATCTTCTTCCATGTACCCTTCAAGCCTTCTTTTGATTTCCATGAAAAAGCAGATCTTTTTTTGAGCTCTCAGACTTATTTTGAAGACTAAGGCAAAACCAATTAACATCTACTACATAGCAAAACAAAACAAACAAAAAATAAAAAATAATTAAAAAAAAAACCTAATAGTACTTCAGAAAAATTTTATATTCATTGTGACCTAAAACTACTTTTTTTGTCGTGTGTGATGTACACACTTACTGTATTTAATTACATACATAATATGCACATAATTACATAATATACATATATACATAAATATATATAATAACAATTTAAAAGATTACATTAGCTTAACAATGGAATTTTCTAAAACATTTTCTTTCCCTGATATTCTGAAGTCATTAAGGATTTTCCCACTGACTTTTTTTTTTTTGCTATTTTATTCTGAAATGGATAATTTTGACAAGCAAAAATACAGATATTATGTAGGACACTCAATTCATTTCTGTGGAAACTACATCAGACACAAAGACTGTAATAACAATATTTGATAGAGCAAGTTCTCAGCTACAACACACTTTTTCAACATAGTTACCACAATTAGCTGTTCATTTTTGCTGGTAACTAACAAGATTCTGCATGCTGCATTCATAAACATCTGCAAAAGATCAGATGACAGATGCACATGGCCATCTTAAATGTGGCTTGTCTTTCATGTCACTTTTGCCAGTGTTGCAAAGCACCACCTACCACCTCACTGTGCTCACTGGTTAGTCTTCATAAACGTTCAGAAAGTTCCTGAATGTCAGTGGGTGCCATTTTTTCCTCATAGCGGAATTCAGTGAGAGCAATTTGCTTCATACGCACTTCCATATCTGACACCATTTTGTCAGACTGGCCCTCTGCTGCCATCTATCACATAGCAACAAAATGTGATGGAATACTGGGGGGACTGTTCAACCTCTACTTCTGTACCAGCATACATCCACTTCTGGTACCATGGGTGAATATAATAACATAGGAGACATCACTTTAGGAGCAGTCCAAAATATTTTTAGTACAGAAATATGTTTCTGGCTACGTCTGTACATTTCAGTAACTAAAAAAAAAAAAAAGGATAGATAAAATGGACAAGCTAAGATGAATATGTAGAATAGAAATCTCTCAAAGAACTAAAAAATAAACTAGATTACAGATTTTTGAGTTATATCTCAATGCTAATACAGTGCATGCTCCTCCGTCTACAGTAAAATTCAGTTATGAACAGTAATTTTAAACTTTTCTATACATAATGCATGCAAATCTAATTCCACATTCCCCATTTGATTAAAATGAGACTTTGTCTATGACCTAATTGTTGAACCTCTCTTATCTGAAGAAAATATATATTCAAATTATATTCAGCATTATCACTCCAGAAAGCCAACTCAATATAGTTTAAATTTCCTTTTAGAAAAATTCTGTATGTAGATGAAATAGTAGTTCTTTAGAATTTTAACTTGCATCTACAAGAAACAGAAAGATTTCATCAAGTATCTTCACTTATCAAATTATATATTTTTTAACTATCCACTTGGAAATTCAGTGATGAAAAATATTTCCGACACTTCTTTATCTCTTCCCATTGAAAAGCATATTTTTATGCTTGCAAACAACAGAAATACAGCTTAAGCCTTCAGAGAGTTAGGAAAAGTTTTCTGCAACATATCTTTTGGTTTTGCGCTCCGTAGTGGTGTGCACTTTTATAACTGGATAATAAATTTTCACGAAATATCTGTTGCTTCCCTAGTTCTAGCTACATCTACAGGTAGCCTTTAACAACACTATTTCTTCTTTCTCACTGACTTGCTGTGCAACAAAAGCAAATCTGTCTATTATTCCTGTACAATAAACATATCACTTGCTGTTACAAGCAAATTGTGAAATTGAACATACAAAGGAGTTTTTGCCATCACTCCCACCAGTCAACAAACTGCTGCTGTAGATCAACAGCAGAACTGCAATTTCTGCATACTCTGTAGAGTTCTAAAGTAAAATTATATCCTGAGTTTATCAGTAAAATGCAGAATTCTAGTTTTGTTCTGAGTTTTTGTATTGGCTACAGAAAGGAAAGAAGAGGAAGGAAGAGAATGGAAGAGAAAGGAAGAGAAAGGCAGGAAGGGAGGGAAAAGGAAGAAAGGAGAGAGGGAGGGAGAGAGGGAGGGAGGGAGGAAGGAAGGAAGGAAGGAAGGAAGG
>NW_024885532.1:2815327-2854435 GCF_019232065.1 Centrocercus urophasianus
AGGAAGGAAGGAAGGAAGGAAGGAAGGAAGGAAGGAAGGAAGGAAGGAAGGAAGGAAGGAAGGAAGGAAGGAAGGAAGGAAGGAAGGAAGGAAGGAAGGAAGGAAGGAAGGAAGGAAAATGGGTTTATAAGTCTCATTTTGGTGGTTTTGTTCTTGTTGCCATTTTATTGTTATTGATTTTCTTGTTTTTGTTTTTGTTTCTCCTCTGTGAATTGTACTATAACCTGTAAACTCAGGATAGAATGATGCTCCTATAAATCTATCACCTCATGCAAAACTCAATGAATCATACTGTAAATTCTAGTAATGTGTGGTTTTACTTCAGGATATTCCAGTTTTCTGCAGAAAAAATTTCTGCACAGAATGTTTGCTTTAGAGGTTTCAACATATAATTGGAACTTAAAGCAAAATGCTGTTATTTTTCTCTCATAAAGACCACAATACTGTGAGAAAAACAAAAAAGTAAAACACATTGTGCACTGACTGAGCATTGTGCTTCCTGGTCTTTAAAGTCTGATCCAGTTAAAAAAAAAAAAAAAAAAAAAAAAAAAAACTCCCATTTTAATAGGAAATCATGATTTCTCTATGGATTTCAAATAATAAAATGAAGACATTAGACTTAAGACTTATTATATAGGAAGCATAAAAGGTCATAGTTAAAGGTGCCAATATTACAATTCTTAATTGCCTTCATCTGGCAAGCACAGGGCTGGTGACCTTCAACCTTCAATGATTCATTAACAGCAACACAAAACACTCTTAAATGCCTCTTGTAACTGTATAGTAACCTACTTCTATTTGTTTTCCCACTCAAAAACATAAACAAAACAGTTCTCATTAATAACACACAACAAGCAGACTGTACCAAAAACATATTCTGAACTCCTATTAGTGCTATTAAAATCAATAGATGTTCACTGAGAAGAAAAGTACACCCCAGCGTAGCAATTGGACTGGCCGTCACTGAAGCATTACAGAAGGTGGAAGAAATTAGGCTTCTATGAATAGAGATGAAACACAGATTTCTATTTTCACCTGTGAACTGCAAGGTGTGCAGTGCTCAGTGATGCTTTAATTCTACCTGTGAAGTTTTCAACTGGTGGTACTAAAAAGGCTTATTCTACTGAGTTCCATGGTGTGTAATATGTATTACCAACAATGATAACTCACAGTCAGTGTGATAAGTTTTATAATATTCCCACAAATTCAGATACAATAATGAAACAGAAACTTCAACAAAATACTCATCATACATAGTCATTGCATTAAAATTCTACTAAAGGTACAAAAAGATAGAACAAATTACGTCAGCTTTTAAATTCCTTTTTTTTTTTTTCCTTTTTTCTCTTTCTTTTTTTTTCTTTTTTCCCCTGAAGGTAGATCTAAAATATCAAAACTAGAACTCTTGATACATACATAGTACATAATCATAAAGTTCCTGCCTGATGCAGCATAAAGTATGTGTATGTAACGTGGAAACTGATAGGAAAAAAGGAATTACTCTCATCCTGTCCTAGATAAAGATCAATAAAGAGTACAAATACGTTGAATTCCATTACTTTTACTTAATTGCGCAAGACTCTCAGCTTGCTGTAGAAGTTGGAAATCACAGAAGGTACTCTATGCCACAGAAATCAGTTAAATACTGAAGAAAGGTATACTTCAAGGACATCCTACAGAGGATTTAGTCATGTTTTAAGGAATGTTAGTAGAACTGCAAATAGTGTTTACTGTGAGGATCTAGCCCATCCAAAATCTATACAGTTTTAGAATAAATATAAAAAGAATGTTAGGCATGGATTTAAGAGAAGATTACTAGATTTAGAAGTCTAAGCTTTACTAAAGTCACATTTAAATGCATCACTCCTTTGTCAGTGTGAATTTTAACTTTGATAAACCATGTTTCCTGAGTTACAAACAAGTACTTCAACCTCTCAACCCTCACCTTTTTCTATACAAAGCCTTAACATTGAAGATAATTAATGTAGTTTATATTAAAGTCTGATTCACATGGTTCCTTAAAAGCTTCATAATTTCATTCTCTGTGCACATAAGCGTATATTGTCTAGGAATCCAACCTCCAGCACATGACTGTTGTGGTTTTTTTTTTCCACTTAAATTCAGCATAGCTTGTTCCAAAATAAAACGGCCACTCTTGTCTCCTGCTGAGGCATCAGTTCAGAAATTGCCCTGGGCTAGGGGAGTAATGAAGCAAGATAAAGTCTGCCATAAAAAGCTATATTAATATTTCTAGCATGGCCATTTTACAGAAAGAATGTGTTCCTCCCCTCAGATTTATTTGCAACAAATCAGTCACATCAGTGCTATAGGTTTGTGAGATTACTTAATAAATAAATAATTCAACCATGGAAAACTGGGATTCTAACACAGAGTACACTGAAAAGACTCAGCATACCAAAACCAAGCACACAGGAAATGGAAGTGGCAATTTCAGGTGGTGTTAAGTGTTTTCTAAGTGTCTACAGGAGGACCATATTTTTAAAAACTATTGTACTGACTACATTTCTTCATCAGAAATTCTTTCTTCAGTGTCTGTATGTTTTGTCACTGGACAAGAGAAAAATCACCTCTCAAAAAAATTATACCATCTAAAAAAAGAAAGTAATGCTTAAGACATAACTGAGTGATTTGGCCACGTGGACTAAATAATTAGCATATATCTTCTCATTATATTATGTTCATGTAATAAATATATCTAACAAAACAAATGAAAAAAAAATGTAATAATCCATAAAATCAGTCAAACTGTTGGGAGTAAATTCCCTGTGTATTAAGAAGAGAAATGAAAATATATGTTACGAAATCGCTTAACTTTACTGCACGTAATTAGGTAAAGGCAGACTTCCTTACGAATTTTGTACTATTATTCAACCACAGGTGTAAGAAATTATAACAAAAACACTAGTGTTATTTTTGAGTATCCAAAGGCAGAACAAGATTCAAGATTTCATTTATTCTACTTTCATTCCTGGAAGAAAAGCTGTTGTTTTCCTTTTTTGAAATAATTACAGGGATATTTAGGCTTTTTAAGATTCAGTATTTACACATAAGGAACAGAAAAATCACTCTTCATGCATATTACTTCATAGCATTATGAATAATGAACAGGCAGAACTTTGGCTAAGCGCATACAGACAGAAAGACATAGTAATAATGATATTACTATTAGTAGTTAAAATTTGTTAAAATATATTTGCATAAATTCTGAATGCACAATTTGTATAAATAAGACTTTCTGATTTTCTCCTTGCTACCTTTGCAGTACAGAACGTTATTGTATAGTTAATAAGCCATTCTAAAGGCATTGCACACTAAGACAAAACTCTATATACACAAGTATATAATAAGTAAAAGACAGAATCAGAAAATCACAAAATGGCCAGTGGCTTGGAAGTGACCTTAACGATCATGAATATCCAACCTCACTGCCATATGCAGGGCCACCAACCTCCATATCTAATATTAGACCAGGCTGTCCAGGGCCCCATCCAATCTGGCCTTGAACACCTCCAGGGTCAGGGCTTCCACAACCCCTCTGGGCAGCCTGTGCCAGCACCTCACCACTCTCATATAAAAAATTTTCCCCCTGACATCCAACCCAAATCTCCCCTCCCTCAACTTAAAACCATTTCCCCTTGTCCTGCTATTATCTACCCTTTCAAAGAGTTGATTCCTCTCCTGTTTGTAGGCTCCCTTTAAATAGTGGAAGGCTACAATGAGATCACCGCACAGCCTTCTTTTCTGCAGGCTGAACAAGCCCAGCTCCCTCAGCCTGTCTTTGTAGGGGAGGTGCTCCAGTCCCCTGATCATCTCTCTGGCTCTCCTCTGGACCCTCTCCAAGAGCTCCCTGCCTTTCTTCTTCTAGGGGTCCCAGGTCTGGACGCAGTACTCCAGATGTGGCCTCAGAAGAGCGGAGTAGAGGGAGACAATCACCTCCCCGTCCCTGCTGGCCACCCCTCTTCTGATGGAGCCCAGGCTACCATTTGTTTTCCGAGTTACAAGAGCACACTGCTGACTCACATGAAGTTTTCATCCACCAGGACCCCCAGGTCCTTCTCCACAGGACTACTCTCAAGGACTGCTCCTTCCAGTCTGTATGGATGCCTGGAATTCCGCCGGCCCGAGTGCAACACCTTGCACTTTGTTGTGTTGAACCTCATTTGGTGCACCCGGGCCCCACCTTTCAAGCCTTTCAAGTTGAGGTTCCTCTGAATTGAATCCATTCCTTCCATTGTGTCAACCACTCCACTCAGCTTGGTGTCATCAGCAAACTTGCTGAGGGTGCACTCAATTCCATTATCGATGTAATTGATAAAGATGTTAAAGAAAACCAGTCCCAAGACAGACAGCTGGGGGATGCCGCTCTTTACCAGCCTCCACCTGGACATGGAGCCATTGATGACCACCCTCTGTCTGCAGCCTTTCAACCAGTTTCTTACCCATCCAGTGGTCCACCCATCAAATCCACAATCCTTCAATTTGGAGATAAGGATGTGGTGGGGGACTATGTCAAAGGCTTTGCTCAAGTCCAGGTAAACAATATTGGTCACCTTTCCCTCGTCCAGCAAAGCCAACACTCCATCATAGAAGGCCACCAGATTGGTCAAGCGTGACCTTCCCATGCTGGCTGTCTTGGATCACACAGTCATTCCTCATGTGATCAAGTATGTCATCCAGGATGATTTGTTCCATGATCTTCCCAGGCACAGAGGTGAGACTCACTGGTCTGTAGACAATGAGTATATTAACGATAATGAGTATATTAATGTTTATGAGAATATTCATTCGCTATAGCAAAAATGTGCAAAATAAAATCTCTCTGAAGGATGATGTGATTTTTAGAGTTCATTACGTGTATGTTTGTATGGGATTTTTAGGCAAATAGAGATTCTATACTGTAAACATATGTAGCATAAATATATATCAATGACTTCCCAGACTAGATAACATTAAATCCAATAGCTGAGCTCCATACACTACATGCTCCCTAACAAGCTGTTATATATATTTTCTAAATACACCTTCATCTGCCTTACCAATTTATGATTAAATGTCATTTTACCAAGCTGGCAAGATATAAGAAGCATTTTTCTTTTTCGCATGGAGATAAATACAGGCATGAATTTATTGCTACAGATATCTTTATATAGACATATGAAAAATACTTAATTGGGACTTGAAAGATGCATATCTATTTTGTTTCTAGCAATAAAATGTTTTCCAAACAAAAGATATCAACATTTGTTAATATCTATAGTTACTGACATGAACTTTCAAAACTAACAAACATTATATGCTACATAAAAGTTGTCCACAGAAATAAATAAATAAATAAATAAATAAAATAAAATTACCTTGCAGAATAATTTTTCTAAATTATATGGTTAAATGTATAAAGACTAATATTTTACCCAAACTGGGAAAGATACAATTCATTATGCCGTGACTCATGCTTTCGAGGCTCTGTCTTCTATTCTGACAAGCTGTATAAATGCCAATACCGCAAGATCTTTACTTGCATAAATAGGAAGGATCAGTAAGGCTATTTACTATGGGCGTACAAACTCTCACTCCTATTCAGCTAAGAACCAAGAAAGTCCAGGGGAAGGTCCATTTACAAAAGTTTTGGAGAAGAAGCAAATCCTGCCAGTTTTTGTCACACTACAGTTACTGCAATACTCTTGGCACAGTCATAAACAGAAAACTTCATGTACAAATTTTGTATATGTTGTACAAATTTTATATGATTAGTGTAAATCATGTATTGTACTTTGTTTTACTTACTAGTGAACTTCTGGTAAGTAAATTCTACAGGCTTAACCTTTGAGAGAGAATATTGTCACATCACACAAGATATTTAAAAGTATTTAGTTGTAACTGCTTGTACAGTTTTCACAGAATCGGAAGACTGGAGGGGGACAATCACCTCCTTCAACATCCCTGCTGGCCACTCTTCTTTTGATCCAGGATACTGTTGGCCTTCTGGGCTGTGAGTTCACACTGTTGGCTCATGACAAGCTTTTTGTCCATCAGGATCCCTAAGCCTTTCTCCACAGGGCTGCTCTCAATGACTTCATCTTTCAGTTCTGTGCAAATATTTAGGATTGCAATGAACCACATATAACATTTTCCACTTGGCCTTCTTGAGCCTTATTAAGTTCACATGGGCCCTTTGCTGAATTTCATGAAAGTCCCATCAACGCATTTCAAGCCTGTCAAGCCTATCTCAGAATGGAAGCACAACCATTTTTTTGGAAGTCTCCTCTGAAGACAGTTCACCAAAATTTGTATTACAACAGGATGAATGGTCTCCTGGTAATATATGTCTCTCAATACGAATCATGCAGGGCCTGGATGCCTAGCTCAAGTTACACATAGACCTTTCCAATCAGCAAGCCTAGGCAAGGTGAAACTATGCAGAGTACCTACATTATCTGCCAAAATAAAGAACCATGGGAAGTCTAATAGTGTATAGTCAGTTCATTTGAAAAGTGTTACACTTGCTCCAGACCTTCTTCTTTTAGTAGTGGAAGTCTTGAATTAATTTCTACTGCAACATTTGTCATGCCTTACATCTGTATGTTTCATACATTACCAAAAAAAAAAAAAAAAAAAAAAAAAAAAAAAAAAAAAAAAAAAAAAAAGAAAGGAAAAGAAACAAAAATCCTCCATTTTTATTTGTTTAGTGTGGCATTTTTGTATCAATTCAACAATTCAACTTAGCTCCTAAATTTCATTAGTCTGTTGACAGAAAGATACTTATTTGCTGAATTTTACCTCTTTTATTGAGTCATTCTGAATAAATGATCCCCTTTCAAAGATCTTCTGAAGAAAATTTGTCCACAGGGTAAAATTTATGTATGTCATTTAGTCTGACAGAATTTTCAAAGCAGGAGACAAATTCATATGCAGTAGCATATGCACTATTCATTGTAGTCTACATATTTCCAAAGCAAAGAACTTTTTCCTGTTTAGGTATTTGAATTACACATACTCAAATATTATCAAGGTATGTTCATGACTTTTGCAAAGTTTAATCCTTTAAGCCAAAAATTCTCAAACAAGAAACCATAAAGTCATTGATTTTTTTTTTTTTTTTAAAAGCTAAGTTCAGTCTCAGACTATCCTAATAAGATATCTTAGAGTTTTAAATACAAGCATTTCTACTTCCAGATTTTCAGTTACCTTTATTATGCCACAGTAGAAAAAATGTATCATTTTCTTCCACAGTTTCCCACCAATTCATCTTGCAATTCCTTCACTGAGTAGGGCACCCCTTAATGTTAAGGGGTTAACCAATGTTAAGATGTTAGGAATGCTACCAATTCAGCATTCCACCTTCTCTTGAGCTCTCTTTGTATTTCATCTCTTTCCACAACTCAGGAAGAACAGCAAGTATATAAAATATTTTTTGAAAGATGGACAGGAAAAAGAAGACCAATATTGTTCCAGTTGGGATCTTATTGCTGCTTTCTTTCTAAATAAATGCATAAATAAACAAATGACTTTCAGTTGCTTTGTTCTGATAAAAATAAACTGCATAGTTCCTAAAATGATGAGTTTCACCCTGCAAGATGTGAAGTACTCTAAAGATCAGGTTCAAATTTCTGCGTTCTCCTGCAATTTGATGACTAGATCAATTTTAATCTCAGATTCAGGCCCATCATTTCTTGGTGCAGACTGTCTTGAATAAAAGAATACCTGCAGCAGCTGTAGCCTCTGTTGCAGGCACTCTCAAGTCCTGTGACATGGTTGCTGCCATTCAACCACAGATGTTTCTCTTTCCAGTCTACAAGTTTGAAAATTTTGTCTTTTCTGCCAGAAATGTCAATTCAGACTAGAGTTCCTGGCCTTTACTGTCCCTCTACTTCCCAAGTCACCCGTTTTCTCTGAAACAGTTTAGCAAAGCTTAAGTCTTAAAAGTAGGTGCTTTGTGGAGGGTAACATAGTCCACATAGCTTGTCCAAGTGCCCAGTAACAACTGTTTTCTGCAAATGGAGGATTTAATGTGCTTTTTCTTTTTTTTTTAATGCAGATGTTTAGAAAAAACAATACAGATCATTTTGCCAGATTTAGACCTAGAAGTCTACACAGAAACATATGGATTGGGCAAGCTACCTGAAATTACGTTCTTTCTCTCCTGATAATAGTGACTGTTGTCTGCTCTAGTTTATGTTCAGTGATCCTGATTCAGTACCGTTGCAAACTTTAATCTTCATTCTGGCTGAATCTTGCCCTACTTCACAATGTTTGGGGTTTGGTAGGGAACTGGGATACAGAACCATGACCCAAAGTAACCAAAGGCATATTCCGCACCATTTGACATCTTGTGAAAACATTAAAACTGTGGGGATTTGGGTTGGTGGGCTGCCATTGCTCAGGGTCTGGCTAGGCATCAGTCAGCAAATGGTAACTGTGTTGTTCCTCACTTGCTTTGTAAATATATATATATATATATTTATATTTATATATATGCAATTGCCATTATTTCTCTCTTCCTCTTCTGTTGTAGTAGTTGAGTTATCTCAACTGTCAAGACCTACTTTTTTTCCCGATTCCCTTCCCCATATCACTGGGAGTGGCTGAATGAGCAAATGGCTGTGTGGTGCTCAGCTGCCTGACAAATTAAACCACAACACAGTAAGAGTCAAAAAAAAACAAAACAGGAATAGTAAGCGATTCTGTATCATTTTGTGGCTAAGGGGTTTGCCATTGTTCGGAAGAGAAGTGCTACATTTTATGCCAGTTCATACAAAAACCTTTTCAATTATTCTACAGGTTTTATGTGTTCCTTTTATTGGCTCTGTCAAATTATTTTTTACCTGAAGAAGCTTTCTTACTTTCTTACCTGCAGAATTGTATTGCTGTTATATAGTAAGGCTCTCTATTTTTAAAGTACATGTATTTATGATATACCTTTCTTGCTCAATCTCAATCATCAATAATGGCACATAAAAAACATCTGTTTTTGTGGTATGTACTTTTTGTTTTCTTTTATGTTGTTTGTCATAACAACTTTTACTTGTGTTTCTACATCTGAGGATAAAAAATGCTAATCTGAACATGCTATAATTCAAAACTGAAAATGTCTATTGAGGACTTAAGCAGTTAACAAATATAAAAGAAAAATTATTGACCATGACCTTCCAACACTCAGAGAAAAAAAAGATCTGTTTTAATCAACAAAAATACTGTTTTTGATGTTTCCATGAGTGAGAGTAAATAGAGCAGATTTATTTCACTGGAGGCAAGGGTGAGAAATGACAGCTTGGCTAACTACTTCAATATACATCCACCTAGCCAACATTCATCTGTCTAGATCAGATGCAGGTCCCTGTCTGTTACTACACTTGCTTTTGCAGATGAGTGAAACCATAGGGGAGATGTTTAATTGAACTCTGGTGTGGAGGACAGATACAAGGAAAGCAGAACGGCTTCCAGCTTTCACTTACAAATTAAACAAAATCCTAAGGGATCTTTAACCGGCCGACATTTGGAAGAAATTAAATGCTAATGTGTGCAGTTGTACTTTTTACACCCACAGACATCAAATGTATAAAGACATTAATTCCTATTCTGTTACAGCAAATTCATAATATATGCACAAGGTATAAGGTTAAATCTTATGGAGTAAGGTAGGAATTTAATATCAAATCATTCGCTTGCAGTTTAACATGAGCCCAGACATTTTCAACCTTAAACTGTTAAAATAAATGACTAACACTTTTTTTTTTTATGTGCAGAAATATGGCACTACTGGAGAATTAGAGAAGGTCTTCGTTGAATTCTGCAATGTGAATTATGCCCAGGAGAATACAGTAAATGAGATTCTGGAATGGTATGAAAATTCTTATGCATAAGATTTCAGTAGCTCCATCTAGAGAAGAAAAACATTTAAAATATATTCCATGAAAGTTACTTGCAAGAGACTTCAGCAGCTGAGGAGAAAGTAAAAAGTACCAGTAATGGCACAAGTTGAATGCTGGTCACAGTGATTAGAATGCTCATTGCTTTAACAAAGTCATCTTTTTTAACAAATTATGAATTATGAAACCTGTGCATGCATATAAAAGATAACAGTATTATTATGCATTTTTTTTATTTTTCTAAACTAAATACTATCTTTAGAAGAGATTAGAGCACAGCAGTCATCATAGGAACTATTTGTAGGGCAAAATGGCTTGGGAAAACACAGGGTAATGAAATGTATGGACTTCAAGAAATAAATCAACAACTGGACATATATATAAATGAAAAATCATATGAAACACATGCTTTCAAATAAAAGAAAAACAAATGCATTTAAAATAAAAAGTTAATTCCAGAAATTGGCTTTCCTGTAAAGAACAAAATAATACAGCTGTGTCCTTAGAAATCCAATATTGAATGTTAGCTGAAAACCTCACTGAGCTCTCCCTTTAGGTGACAGAATGCCTAAATGTGGAATTTGTGTGACCTAAATGTTATCTAAATCTGAACTATGTTCATTTTGCAGTCAATGAATAGAAATAGCTACTTGAAAAGTCAATCTAGATGACTAATCTGTAGGTTTCTAAAGCTAGCTTTCTAAAGCTAGCTGAGATGAATTTCATCCCAAGTTTGTAGCCATGCTAATATTAGGCTTCAAAATTTGTAGCACTTAGATCAAATTGAAAACTGCTTTAGCATATGTTGATGAGCATGATATCCAAAAGTGAAACGTTTCGATGTTCAAATGTTTTTTTGAGTCTTCAAGTGCAGAAAATTAAAACAGAAATTTATGGTAGATGGCTAAAATACCAGAATGATAGACCAATCTGAAAAAATAATTGGAGAGTAAAAATAAAGTGTCCACTGAAAAGTTAATTAATGCAAAGATATGCATGCATATACAGTTAGTACATCTAGATAGAGAAATTGCCAGTACAGGTACATGTTAGTGATTTTACAAAGCTTTGATGAATTTCTGTCTCAGCACAGTCCTATCCATGTATCACTGTGTGATATGACTCTTCTGATCTCTGTTCCTTGCCTGGAGTCTATCTCCTCTGGTCCCACATGTTTGTCAGACACTTTAGGCTGCCATTTTTTTTACATCCCTTGAGCATGCTACTGGCACTTTTAAAGGAAATGTAGAAGAGCTTTTTCTATAAAGTAAAAAAGAACATCTTACAATTGCAATTTGTTTCCTGACTGATAAGAAAGTCCAAACCTCGGTTAACCTTTTACTTCCAATTTCAAGGACTATAACTATTCCTGCATAACATTGCTTAAATAAGTAAATAAGTAATGAAGATTAAGGCTACTGATGCATTCTACTTAGACTTCAGCAAGGCCTTTGACACTGTCTCTCTCAGTATTCTCCTGAAGAATCTGGCAGCCCTTGCCTTGGACAGGCACACTCTTTGCTGAGTAAGGAACTGGCTGGAGGGCTGGGCCCAGAAAGTGGTGGTGAATAGAGTTAAATTCAGCTGGCAACCAGTCATGAGTGTTGTTCCCGAGGGGTCAGTATTGCGGTCTGTCCTGTTCAATATCTTTCTTGATGACCTGGATGAGGGAACTGAGTGTATCCTCAGTAATTTTGCAGATGACACCAAATTGGCTGGAAGTGTCAATCTGTCTGGGGATAGTGAGGCCCTATAGAGGGATCTGGACAAGCTGGATAGGCTGGTGAAGCCAATGGAATGAGGTTCAACAAGACTAAATGCTGGTCCTGCACTTTGGCTACAACAACCCCAGACAACGCTACAGGCTTGGGGCAGAGTGGCTGGAAAGCTGCATGAAGGAAACAAATCTGGGGGTGCTGTTTGGTGCCAGCAGTGTGCCCAGGTGGCCAAGAAGGCCAGCAGCATCATGGCTTGCATCACAAATAGTGTTGCCAGCAGGAAAAGGAAGTGATCATCCCCCTCTACTCAGCACTGGTGAGGCTGCACCTCAAGTACTGTGTTCATTTTTGGGCCCCTCGCTACAAGAAAGACATTGAGGCCCTGGAATGTGTCCAGAGAAGGACAATGAAACTGGTGAGGGGTCTAGAGCACAAATCTTATGAGGAACAGCTGGAGGTTCAGGGGAGACCTTATCACTCTCTACCACTAACAGAAATGTGGTCATGAAGATTGGCCTCTTCTCCCTAATAACTAGTGATAGAACTAGATGGAATGGCCTCAAATTGGGCCAGGGAAGGTTTAAGTTTGGTTATTAGGGAGAGGGTAGTTGTAGTACTAAGGGATATGGTTTATTGGGTATTATTGTTGGTAGGTTGACAGTTGTACTAGATGATCTTATAGGTCTTTTTTAGCCTTAATGATTCAGCGATTTTATGATCATCTAAATGGAGGGGCAATGAGCACAGATTGAAAATCGGGTTTAGCAATAGACTTGCAGAGTTAGGTGGTGGTTGAACGTAATGATCTTAAAGTCTTTTCATACCTCAATGATTCTATGAAAACTAGAATTTTTTTCCTCACTGTCCAGATCACTGAATGGCACTGGTGTTTCAGATTAGGAATTCTGAGAATTAAAAAAAAATAGTACAATGATTGAATGAATACTTTGAAAGAGCCTTCTTGATTTTCACAGCAAATTAAATTCCCCTCTGCAACAGGCTAAGTTCTATACCACTCCCATATGATACATTTTAAAATACTAGACCAATCTACTAAAATTAGAATACTCCTATCCCTTTAGAACTTAATATTAGAAGGCAGTGAGACGATCTTCCAGACTTCTGATCATCTTTAATACAGTATATGTAATCAGCTCTTCCACAATTAGGAACTTTAAAAAAAAAAAAAAAAAAAAAGTTTTAATTGAATCTGCAATATTTCAAACAGGAAAACAGAAATGCTTGAAATGTTTCTTTGATGCAAAAATATCTTTTTGTTCACAGAAATATATTTGCTTTACACCCCATCTTTCACAGTACTTGAACACTTCTTTTCCTGACTAGCTTTCTCCCACAGTCACAATGAATTACACCTTCATTGATGCTAAGATGCTGGCCAGATGGCTGGAAGCTATCCAATGGCTACTTAACAGAACTCAGCTGAGATTTATGATGAACTATTGCTCCTAGGACAATATTCATTCTTGACAAATGTCAGTGAGTTAACTGGTTTATTTCGGAAAAGTGAAATTCACATTGCAAGTCAGCATATTTCAGATTTAGTTATAGCCATGTACTAACACCTATCGTGATTCATTTTCAGGTCAGATATATAAGCACTGACTTTACTTTTGTTTAGGGATTTTCCATTGTACTTGAAAGTTGCTATAGCACAGAATACAAAATTTGCTGAAGACTTATCATGAATTCATGTATAGTTTAAATAATTTTCAGGAATTTATAATACTAAATTATTACAAGCCTAGCCACACAAGGTACAAAGAACAATTCTCAAGGAAAACATTCAACATCAGGAGCTTCTCTTCCATTAAATCCTGGAAAAGTCTGACTGAGAATATGAAGATGTTTTGAGAATTATTTATTAACCACAAGCTCTGAAAAGAATCTACATTTCTTTGGACAAAAACATTAATATTCATGGTTTTGGAAGTATAGTCACATATCAGAGTTTTCATGCCAGAGTATGCAAAAATGATTAATTCTATTGAAATGCACAAGATAAAAATGCAGATGGGCTAAAGGTACCTTTTCATCTTTCCAGTTTGCAATTCATTCTGTGATCCAGAAGATTAAATAGTAGCTTTTTCTATTGAAACTCACAGGAAATCTCCACAGAGGTAGGGTTGTCTTTTTTAGAAAAAAAGAAAGAATCATTTCTCTTTCTTGACTAGAGCAATAGAATAAATGTCATCTCCAGGTAAACCTTTCAAACCATATATTTTGGCCCCCAGACTAAAAGGAGTAGACTGAAAACACAGGTATATCAGCCCACATATTCTGCTCTAGATACTTTGAGGCACTTCTGCAGTCTCTGTGCTGCATACCATAGAGCTTATTCTAGAGAATCACAAAATAATAGAGTCATAGAACGGCCAGGGTTGGAAGGGACCTCAAGGATCATCAATCTCCAAGCCCCCTGCAGGCAGGGCCACCAACCTCCATATCTAATATTAGACCAGGCTGTCCAGGGCCCCATCCAATCTGGCCTTGAACATCTCCAGGGTCAGGGCATCCACAACCTCTCTGGGCAGCCTGTGCCAGCACCTCACCACTCTCATATAAAGAACTTCCCCCTGACATCCAACCCAAATCTCCCCTCCCTCAACTTAAAACCATTTCCCCTTGTCCTGCCATTATCTACCTTTTCAAGGAGTTGATTCCTCTCCTGTTTGTAGGCTCCCTTTAAATAGTGGAAGGCTACAATGAGATCACCGCACAGCCTTCTTTTCTGCAGGCTGAACAAGCCCAGCTCCCTCAGCCTGTCTTTGTAGGGGAGGTGCTCCAGTCCCCTGATCATATCTCTGGCTCTCCTCTGGACCCTCTCCAAGAGCTCCCTACCTTTCTTCTTCTAGGGGCCCCAGGTCTGGACGCAGTACTCCAGATGTGGCCTCAGAAGAGTGGAGTAGAGGGAGACAATCACCTCCCTGTCCCTGCTGGCCACCCCTCTTCTGATGGAGCCCAGGCTACCATTTGTTTTCCGAGTTACAAGAGCACACTGCTGACTCACGTTAAGTTTTTCATCTACCAGGACCCCCAGGTCCTTCTCTGCAGGGCTGCTCTCAAGGACTGCTTCTTCCAGTATAAATGCCTGGGATTCTTCCAGCACAGCAACATGCTGAACCTAATTAGATTCATCCAGACCCACCTTTCACATTTGTTGAGGTCCCTCTAAATGGCATGCATTCCTTCCACTGTGTCATCTGCACCATTCAGTTTTGTGTCATCTGAAAACTTGCAGAGGATGCATTCAATTCCATCATCAATGTCATTGATAAAGTTGTTGAAGAGGACCATTCCCACGACAGACCCCTGGGGGATACCGTTAGTTTCTAGCCTCCACCTGGACACAGAACCACTGATCACCACCTTTTGTCTTTTAACTGCCCTTTGTCTTTCACTATTTCAATCAATTGCTTATCCACTGAGTAGTCCACCCATCAAATCCAAAATCCTCCAATTTGGAGATAAGGATGTGGTAGGGGACCATGTCAAAGGCCTTGCACAAGTCCAGGTAAGTGACATCGGTCCCTTTTCCTTTGTCCACCATTGCCATCACACCATCATAGAAGGCCACCAGATTGGTTAGGCATGATCTTCCCCTGTTAAAACTGTGCTGGCTGTCTCGGATCACACATTCTTTGTACTTTGTTTAAGGTCCAGAAACTTAAAATTTATGAGTTACAGCATGAGCTCTGGATTGTTCTTCCAAATAAAAAAATGTTAATCCTTTCTTTCAAGATACCTGTTTTGATATGGCCTGTTTTATTTCAATCAAGAACCAGTATTCTCCATCTCCAGAAAAACATCCTAGTCCTGAAGTCATTGAGGCCTCTTTCTGTTAATTGTTTCCTGTAGTATCTGCAATAGGGATATGCAGTTGATTTTTTTTGTTGGCTAAGTAAATAATTTAAGTTCTGGGTTATAGAACCTTTTTCTTTCAGTCTGACCCAATACAAGTACATAGGATAGGAATATGTAGGTATGTTCACATAATTTCTAGCCATTCTCTGATTTCAAATTCCTCCTGGAACAAGTCACACTAAAAAAAGAATCTGAAGAATTGATAGACTTAAAATGCCATGGTGAGTTTTATTTATTTAATTAATTAATTATTTTTCAGTGTAAGGTTTGCTGGCTCATGTTACTTAGCACATTATTAGCTATCCACATCAGCATTACTAAAGCAGATGTTAGTTACACTGATCTGAGGACCTAAACTACTGTTCCCATAATATTCTGCATAGCCTTGTGCTGTACAGATTTACCAGCTAGCTCAGTGTGAGAATCCTTCTTTGTTTTTTTGGCTCAAAGCTTGCTTCCTTAGGTATTTTGTTGAGGAGGCAAGTGATGGATGTTGTGTGGCAATCAACATCGCTCTGTGGACAATTTTACATCTTTGGAGCTGTTTGCCTTTGGAAGATAGTGCTCAGGACTGTTTACTGGCGGAAGACCTAGCCTGTGACCAAATAACTCCTATTTGCTATTGAAGGCTGGGGGATGATACCATTGTATCCTGCGAAGGCAAGATACAAGTTGGTGCCTCCCTGCTTCCTCTTATCTGCTGGCAAGGCCAGAAAGGTAAGAACAAAGGAAGTTTCTGCTGAGATCCCAGAGCCAGAAGCTGCCACTCAAAGGAGAGCTGACTCAACCATTTTGGATTTGAGCTGTCACTGCAAAGACAGCTGACTCAACCACTTTGAAAGCATTGAAAAGGGGCCGTCATCGCCATGGTTGTCATTCGTTGCCATCATTGTCAACAGAACAACTCTGCCCAACGACCCACCACTACTGAGGATCAAAGATGGAACTACGAACCACGCAGGATCCATGGTGGTGACTATGTCCCTCTTGCTTCCTAGAAAGACTCCTTGCTTCTTCTTTTCTATCTTTTCTATCGCCCTCCTTTCCTTCCCATTACCCTAATTCATAATAGTGTCCGTCTTCCCCTTCCCCATTTCCCTGATTAAGATTTGTAATAAACTGGTCGGACCAACATTTGAACCGTTGCTTCTTAATCTCGCGCTGGGTATATAGATAATAAAAGAACCTCCTCTCCCTCCTATAAATTGGAGCGAGACATTTATTTAATGGCGTAGTCGGCAGGATACCCACCATGAGAGTGTTGTCCTTCCAGATACAGTTTGAAATTTTTTTTTCTGTGTGCACCTCCTGGAGTTGCAAGGAGTGATAGTTTTGAAAATTTAGACGTGAGTCCTTCTCCAGGAAGACCGCTCCATATTCTGAAACTTTACCTTTTATGTGTGTACCTCTCGGGGATATATTTTGAATACTTGCATTTTGTTTAATATGTGTGTGCCTCTCTGGTTATTTGGTAACTGAAGTGCGAAATTTGAACCTTCTTTTTTTTTTTTTTTTGTGTGTGTGTGTGTGTGTGTGTGTGTATGTGTGTGTGTGTCTGCATGCACGTGCCTCTTGGGGAAGTGAGAAAGTGATATTTTGTTACTTAAACGTGTGTGCCTCTCCAAGAAATTTTATTTACTCTATTGAAACCTAGAAAGTGTTGCTTTAGCTTCACATTTTTTGTGCTCCCCCAAAGAAAGGGAGGAGTGATTGGAGCATTTGCATTTGTTTAGGTGTGGTGTATCTCCCTGGGAGGAGCGGTAAGCAGTAACTGAGCTTTTGAATACGTGCACCTCCACTTCCCTCAGTATAGATCTTTCATTGTATTAAGAAATGAGATGAGTAACAGTATTGCCAGTATGAAAAGTGAAGATGTGTTATTTGATCTTTTAGAAAAGCATGATGCTCGTCCCTCTTTATCAGGGGTGGACAGGGCATGCCAAAATTGGCATAATTTGCAGAGTGTTTCAGACCGCTTTAGTGTCTTACAGAATGAGGCTCGTACATGAGCTGGAAAAGGAAAGTTGTTTATTTGTGCTGTACTCGGGGCTGCTTTAAAAGCTGCTGTGGAGTTTTTTTGAGATGAAAAGTATTCGGCAGAAACCCAAACTATACAAGCACTGCAGGAATCGGTTAAAGTAACACAGGAATTGGTGAAAGCGCTGCAGAATCAAATAGTGAACCTTGAGGAACAATTAGAAAGAGAGAAACGTAATTCAGCTTTGTTGCAAATGGCTTTTAAGGAACTGTTAACATGTAAGCATGCCAGCCATACCGTCACCCACAATTTGCCTCGAGAAAAAAATTTTCCTCAGGTGGAACTACCAGGAATGAAGGAAAGGCTAGATAAATTAGAAACTCCAATAGCCCCATTGCGTCCTTTGATAAAAACTGAATACACATTTGATAATAGCGAGGATCTAGATCCTCAAATGAATGTTAAAAAAATTCCCTTCTCAGCCACTGAACTGGCGAAATTGAAGAAAGATTTCAGCTGCTCTCCAAAGGAATCAGAGACAGAATATGTATGGAGGGTGAGTCTCACTGGTGGCGACCAGATTCGGTTAACAGAAAAGGAAGCAGAAGGTTATTGGGGACCAGGAGTATTTTTAACTACTGGTAACAGTCATGCTCCCTGGTCCTTAACGCAAAGGGCTGCCTATTGGGCAGGTGGTCTCAACCCTTTAGAACGGGGAGACCCTCTTGCCATTACTGGAACAACTGATCAGTTAGTAGAGAGTGTTCAAAAGGCTGCTTGTCTCCAAATGATGTATGATAGAAAGCTGCAGCCACACCATGAATCACCTATGATGATGCCTGTTGATCCTGAGAGAATGATTGCTTTAATTAGAAGGCTTCCAGAGTCATTAAAACCTATAGGGATACAACTGCAAGGAAAAATAGAGGCTATGTCTCAGGGAGAGAGAACCTGGGCAATGTTAGAAGGAACTGTATCCCCAGCCATCCGCAGTCAGGAAACA
Source organism: Centrocercus urophasianus (assembly GCF_019232065.1). Classification (NCBI taxonomy): domain Eukaryota; kingdom Metazoa; phylum Chordata; class Aves; order Galliformes; family Phasianidae; genus Centrocercus; species Centrocercus urophasianus. Next base: position 2,833,796 of record NW_024885532.1, read on the forward strand.
AAGCATGGACGTGGGGAGAAGTTGCCCAAGAGTTAATTCACTATGGAAGGAAATATGGGCCAGTGGTTTCTTCCTCCACTAAATTTGAGTCAAGGGAAGTAAGACTTGCAGCAGTCAGCCTTGCCCCCAGGCCACCTAGCCCAAAGCTCAGTGGGACTGGAAGGGTCTCACTGTCTGTAAAAACAGGTAGGCGAAATATTGATCATAAACATAATTGTCTCTGGATACTGGGCTGGCAAAAGGGTGTTCCACGAGATTTGATGAATGGATTACCCACTGTCAGGTTAGAGAAATTAGTTAACTGGTGGCCAGAACAAAAGCTCCAGAATCTTGAGGAAAGCAAAACCCCACGTCCTAGGGTCTCTCCCAGGGAACCTGAACGGCTCTCCAAGCCATTAGAAAACTGGTGTCTTCACCCCTCCCAAGTGAGCAGGGTGGGGGCGGTGAAGGGTGGATGCATGAGAAAGCTCAAAAGGAAGGGAAACAAGATCGTCGATTTAACACCTTCTGCGAAAGGCCTCACCACTCTTGCCAGTTATCCCTGTGAGTCACGATCCAGTAGCTGATAAGCCAGGGAAGCACTCTTACCTACCTGGCCAGACTGTGTCGATTGACTCAGCTAACCTGAGGCCAGTTTCCCTAACCTTAACAGGATCCCTTAACAAATATCTTTGGAAGGCTAAAGACACCCCGAAAAAGGAATATGAAATCAACACTTGCTGGACCGTTTCCTCGTTTTTGTTTTTGTTTTTGTTTGTTTGTTTGTTTGTTTGTTTTAGCCCTATTAACAAAGCCCCCAAAAGGGCAATTTGTGTCTTGTTTTATTTCACAGAAGATCCCCTTGAGACCTTAACAGAACACAAAAAGGCTAATAGCTGATTTTAACCATTCATGTTTTGTGACAGAAATACTGAAGATATGATCATGCTAGAATACTGAATGTATCTCTTGATTACATACTTTGGTTGCAATAGTATTATGTTTTGTGTTTTTGTGGGTGTGGGTGGTGATTCGTATCAGTCCTTGGATCTGTTAAGCTTCACAGTTCAGGTTCAGGGCTTTTTACAGGTCATCCTGGCTTACTGGTACTCCCTGCACAGCGATACCATTTCTTTTGACCCCTTCTTTCACCCCTTTTTATCAAACTGATTATGATTTGCATGTAACTCCTCCACAGTGTTTCCAAATTCCTAACAAACTGAAAAATGAATCAAGGGACCCATCTAATATCTATTAGATGTGGTCACAAAAGAAATCTATCAGAAAGCCTTTTGCACTGATGCTTTTCAGTGTCACACCAGTCCAGGAGTTCCATCCAAAACATGGTTGTTGGAAAGTGCCTAAGTTTTAATAAGAGATGTGTGTGTTTCTGGGATTACCCCTCTTTGATGGTTTGTACTGTGGAGGTATCCTGCACACACTGTCCTGTGAAAAGTTCTGTGGACTGTAACAATACCTGAACTTGACAAACTAATATTTATATCTCTCAGCATTTGAATTGTTTTGGAAATGCTCAAGTGTAAAGTTCTCGAGACACTAAATCATCTTAGAAAACATTACATGGCAAGTCCACATATTGTCAAATTAGACTAGATATGCTTTTCGTGAATTAACTGAAGTGTAATATGGTATGGCTATTCTTAAACACCACAACCTCTACTGAAAAATTCCCATCTGGATCCTGGCTTACACTGGGAGTTCCTGGGTGGGGAAAGCAGCTGACACAAATACCTAAGTTTGTTTTATTTATTTGTTTATTAATATTGGTTATTGTTAAATGTGTGGTCATTGCTAAATGTATGGATGTTTCTTTTCACTTTCTACCTTTAATTGATAATGTAACATTCATGTCACCACTCCTGAGGTATCACCAAGTGGTGTCTGTGGCAAACTGAATGATTCTAATTGTTGTCTAAAGATTTATGATAATGGTAAAGTTGTTAAATTGCCCAGGGTATACAGAAAATAGCCCATGTTCCTGTCCAAACCTGTAAAGGCCCAAACTTTGATTTCTTTTCCAGGCTTCCAGGTGGCCCATGGGTCAAATGTATCCTGTTTTATCTACTGTGTGTTGTTGCAACTCTTATGTTTGTACCTTGTATGATTCCATGTTTTATTCAACTGATACAATGTGTTGTATCCTCCATGTACTTTGTAACTACTTCAACTGATGATGGACAAGTCCAACAGATCAGGCCAACATGTGTAACCAAGCCCAAGAAGTCTTTTATAGTAATTGTGTAAGGATTATCTTCCCCTTCTCCCCCTCCTCCTTCCCCCCCCCTCCTTCTTTGCTGTCTTTTTATTTTCTCCCTTTTCTTTTCCCTCTTATAAATTGGAGCAAGACACTCAGATATCTTGCAACAATTCTGTACAGATATTACAACTTGGCTTGAAAACAAAACAAAACAAAACAAAAACACAACCTTTTTTCTTAGCGGTTAGAACTGCAAGCAGAACTGTCTCTAACAAAGGGAGACGAGCTGAGACTGAAGAAATTGGGGAAACAATTGGGGCTGTATCATGGTTTTGTGATTTTTGGTTTTTTGGTATTCCACATCATAACATCATGTGGGGCACTGGGAGTTTAACTGTTAATTCTCAAGTCCTGGGTACCTGCCCAGAAGAGAAGAAGAACTACATTCCCCAGGGGATCTTGCAGTCACAGAGAGGAGATACAACTCCTGGCAAGGTCTCCTGATGGGCTCTTTCTCATCTGTTCTTCGTGGGCTCTCCTCCTGTCTCCCTGCTGCTCAACTGGACTGCGCATCTCCACCTCAGCATTGTGGTGAGGCCTATCCACTTTTCGGACATTCTCTCTCTCATTATATTTGATTTATCAGCTTCAATTCTGATTATATTTATTATAGTGTGTTATCTTGCATTCCGATACTGTATTTAGTAAATTAGTTTGTTTCTCCTCAGATCGTTGCTGCTGTTTTTAATTATTTTGGGGTCCCTTGTTCCCTTTTCCTGGAGGTGCAGATCCGTGGATCCCTCCACCCCACTGGTCATGGAACCGGGCCGAGCCAGCCCGTAAACTGTTGACAGGCTGGGACCTCATGTCTAAGAGGGAAAAAAAATGAGCCTGTAGTGCCAACTGAGAGTGTATCACAGAAGAGGTTTTATCATTGGAGTGGCCCTATATGTTAGTTGTGCTGTTATGACTGAGGCTAACAACTGCATTTTATGGGTATGGTTGCAGTAAGAGTGTGGATTTAGCAAAATTTTCAGTTATCAAAATTATTGTTAGTGTCTTGGAAAGATCATAAAGAATAAAATATATTTTTCAAAGAAAAAGTATTTTGGGGAACCTCATCCAAGCTAGCCAATTATAAGAAAGCATTTTTTTACAAAATTCCTTTCTCCAACTGGTTCAGAAGCATATGACTTGTACAGTTAGAAACATCCAGAAATCCTGCTGTACTAAATATGTTATTCAATCTCAGATTATGGATTAGATAAAAACGTACAAGTTGTAAAAAATGTTCATGAATTCCATATTAGTAAGTGTAACAAAAGAATTACAGGATCTTATTAAGGTGAAAACAATGTTAGAGTAAAGAAAGCAAACTGTAGAGCAGCATAGAACACTTGATTTGAGGAAAGAAAGATCTCAAGTTTTAGTGAATAGCACATACTGCTGTGGAGCATCCTCTTGCAGTTGCAAAAATGAAAAGTAAGTTGTAACAGAACTTCGTAAGTTGTAAAGATGCAAGTCATTATTTTCACAGAATCATAGAATGGCTGATGTTGGAAGGTACCTCTGGAGGTCACTTAATCCAACCCACCTGCTCCAAAAGGGCAGGAATATGAGCCAGCAGTGTGCGTTTGAAGCCTGGCAGGCCAACAGTATTCTGGGTTGCATCAAAACAGCAGTGGCTAACAGAGAGAGGATGGTGCTTGTATAACCTTGACAAGTACGAAGTATCACTGTTATACTGTTGACAACTTCACAATCCATAATAAGTATATTCACTGTATGAGTATTGATAAGTTTACTGAACCTATTATAACAACATACTTTTGCTGCTGCATTGTTGATTTTTGCTACTTCTAATTGCCTTTCTAATACCTTTGATTCCCACTACAAATAATTTTTGCTACTTGCAATATCTACTGCAAATATAGTAAATATATTTGCTTTCCTGGTATTACCTAATGCTTTTAATGTCTGCATATATCTCTCTTACTAAACAAAGTACACTTGCTAATGGTAATACATACTAATTTGTTATAAATAAAAATTTTATAGAATAAAGCGTCTATGTTCCTGTATGTTACTGAATCTTATAAATCCAATGTTACCATCTCTGTGCACATGTAGGCCATGTAACCCTTTAGTTTGTGACACCATTGCCTCATATTCTCTCACTGACTACCACTGAAAAGAGTGGAAGCTCCATTCTCTTTTCACCTTCTTTTTGGGTATTTATATAAATTGATGAGATCTCCCATCAAGCCCTCATTTTGTCAGGCTGAACAGTCCCAACTCTTTCAGCTATTCCTAAAAGGAGTGATCTTTCACTCCCTTCATGTTAGTCAGTATTCATTGGACTTTGTCCAGTATCTTCATGTGGCAAACTCGCCTGTGTAATATTTGCTTGAGTGGAAGACCTCCTGCAACAGGTGGCTGATATGCAAAAGGCTGTGTAATATCTGTGAGGAAGATAGACAGTTCGACTCATGTGCAACCTGCCTTGAATACAGGGCCAAATAGAAACCTACACTGAATCTGGGGCCAAATAGCCCCAGGCTCCACCACCAGCGCATCCAGTCAGAGGGGAAGTCAATAGTGATGGGAAATGGATAACTGCAATGAGAAATGCAATTATGCAAAATGGAAAAATGCAGTGAGAAAAACTAACAGAAGGAAGAAGCCTGACTCAAAGCCTGAGGTGCCTCTGCAGAATCACTTCAAAGTTTTGCAGACTGAGGAGGAAAAAGAAACTGCAACAGGTAAGTTGGCAGAGCTGAGTAAGGCAGACAGACCAGCTCCTCATATACCCTAAGTAAGAAAAAGTGATGGGTGATAGTGGTGAGTAATTCTCTGCTGAGGGATACAGAGGCATTCATTTGACATCCTGATCTGCTATCTAGAGAGATACGCTGCTTATCAGGGGCTTGCATTAAGGATGTGACAGAGATGTTGCCAGACCTTGTACATCCCACAGACTACTATCCACTGCCGCTGTTTCATGATACAGCTGTGAGAAACCTGAAGAATATCAAGAGGGACTAAAGAAACTGGGATCAGCAGTGGAGAACGCAGGAGCATAGGCAGTCTTTTCATTAATCCTCCAGGTTAAAGGGATAGGGAGCAAAAGAGCTGATAGCATTAAGAAAATCAATAAATGGTTAAGGGAGTGGTGGTGTCACAGTTGGGGCTTCAGCTTCTTATGCCATGGAACTTGCTTTGAGAAATCTGGTCTCCTAGGGGTGGATGGGGCTCATCTTCCAGAGAAGGGTAGGAACATCTTTGTTAACAAGCTTTCCAATTTAGTCAGGAAGGATTTAAAACAGAGACCTTGAGGGAGGGGATTCTCAAACCATCCCACTTTGAGGCTGATGATGGTAATGGATGTTCTGAGCTTGGAGTTGGATCACAGGCCAGTAAGGCAGCATCTAAAGTGCAGGATAAGGGATCAGTTGGTAAATCAGCCTCAAGGTGAGCCCAACTCAAATGCCTGTACACTGTCACATGAAGTATGGGAACACGCAAGAAAAGTTACAGGTTTGCATGTGCCTACAGGGCTATGATGTCATTGGCATCACTGAGATATGATAGGACAGCTCTCACAAATGGAATGTAGGAACAGACAGGCATAAACTCTTTAGGAAAGAAAGGTAGGGGAAAAGGGGAGGGAGTGTTACCCTCTACCTCAATGACCAGGTTTGAGACCATCTAAAGAATCTGAAGCTACACAAGTCCATAGGGCCCAAAGAGATGCATCCATGGGTTCTGAGTTAACTGGTGGATGAAGTCTCCAAGCTGCTATCCATCACATTTGAAAGGTAATGGCAGTCTGGTGAAGTTCCCACTGAGTGGAAAAGGGGAAGCATAACTCCCATGTTCAAGAAGGAAAAAAGAAGATCCAATGAACTACAGGCCAGTCAATCTCACCTCTGTGCCTGGCAAGACCCTGGAGCAGATCATGCTGAAGGCCCTAGTAAGGTACATGGAAAATAAAGATGTGGTGATTGGTGGTAACCAATTTGGCTTTAGCAAAGGCAAATCATGCCTCACAAACTTGGTGGCCTTTTATGACAGAGTTATAGTACCAGTGGATAAAGGCAGAGCAACTGACATCTATCCAGACTTGTGTAAAACATCTGATATCGTCCTGTACGACATCCTGGTCACCAAACTGGAGAAAGATGGATTTGATGGATGGATCATTCTCTGGATAACAAATTGAGGACAGGCTGAGAGCTGAGGCTCTTCCGACTGGAGAAGAGAGGGCTCTGGGAGGATCTTATAGTGGCCTTCCAGTACCTGAAGGAGGTACAGAAAAGCTGCGGAGAGACTTTTGTAAAGTCATGTAGCAACAGGATAAGGGGAAATTGATTTAAACAGGAAGAGAGCATATTTAGACTAGACATTAGAAAGAAATTCTTAACTGTGAGAGTTATGAGACAGTGGACCAGGTTGCCTAGAGAGGAATGCCCCTGTCCTGCAAGGCATACAAGACCAGGCTGGATGGGGGCTTTGAGCAACCTGGTCTAGTGGGAGGTGTCCCTGCCTGTAGCAGGAGCGTTGGAACTAGATGACCTTAAATGTCCTTTGCAACTTAAACCATTCTATAACTTTAGAACAAGGAATTCCAATGGTGTTTCACAATGGAAAATTGGAAAAGATGACAACAGTGTGCCATTCTCAGCCATTTGCTACTTGGAAATGTGAAAAAAAAAAAAAAAGATAAAGGAAAATAACACAACCATGAAACTTCTATGACAAATACTAAGGCTAACAAGTACTACACAAAAAATTTCTCAGATGTTGACATTTGACCAAAAGTTGATACTGTTAGTTGATAGCAAATTCATCAATAAATCATAATGTAGGATGACAAAATAGTATAAGAATATTTCTGTGTTTGGAACAAAGTGAGGTGAAATATTCTTCTCTAAATGACAAGAAAATTCTTTATATCCCATTACTGAATATTATAATGGTAAATGGCAACAGATAAATGTTTGAAATCTGATTTAGATATTATTTTTAAATGGTAAAATATGAACATTGAACTTTACCACAGCTTAAAGTAAAAGATTGTTGTAGTTATGTCAGAAAACACACACAAGCTAATCAGAATAACTTTCAAGGAAGAACACTGAAGTAATAGATCAAGTTGCAGTTTGGATGACTGATGATGATTCTTTAAAAAATCTCACATTGTAAGGTCTGGGGAATTTAAACAAACTGTACTCCCTAGTATTTTAAAAGGCAAATTGGTTGTCCAAAGCAACTGTGAATCTGTTAGCTTTACTTCAATCTCATGAAAAAGAAAATAAAATGATATGAGATAAAATCTATAAATACTTAACAGATGGGAGTGCAACCATTACCTATTTAACATGGCTTCTATATGTCTTCCTAGAAGAGATTTATGCATATGTGTACTCTGATGTGCACTCATGTTTATGTGGCATGTATGATCATTTATATGTACATATTCATACAAATAGTATTTAATGCAAAGAGAACTACTGATAAAATAATATTTACGTAGAGTAAAACACTGAGGTTTTAAAGATACTTAGTAACTGACCTGTCATTCATTTCAACCTTGCATAATGTTATAAGGTTAGATTAAACTACACTTTTGTCATCTTAAAATCTATGAATAACCTATTCAAAGTGATATACCATTAGAAATGCTAATCTTTCTGGAAGGAAAATATTTTAGCTGTCTGCCAAGATGTAGGAAAAAATATCTTTGATGAGTCATGTTAAGATTTGCCTTTTTAAATTTCTTTTTTCTCTAGGAAGGAAAGATGTTCCAGGCTTCTATTTCCTTCTTTTTCCTACTTGCTTTCATAAACCAAGAATGTATACACACGACAAACTTGTACATCAGCCATTTGCCACCAGAAACTCATTTCAAGACACTTCTGTAAGCCAGACTTGATTTACTTAACTAAAGTGCTAGTACTGCACCTGTTATGTGAATTCCCTGTCCAGAAACAAGTGAAGCAGGAGCAAGGAATGCAGGTTGAGCATGCAAGTGAAAACCTTCCTAATGAAACAGCTGGCAGCAGTTTGGCTAGAACAAAGTGGGCACATCAGTTGTTCCAAACATGACCCGAAAGGAATGCAGTAGAACTGATAAAATGTTTTAGAACATTTGACAAGGTTGTTGTTGCTTTGTGGGCTTTGTTTTTTTTTCTCTTTTAGGGAATGAAGTAAAAAACACAATTGCCACAGAAATTCTACCCTCACTTACAGAAGTTAAAAACTGTTGTAAGTGCATTTTTTAATAAAGTTAAATTAAAGGTCTTCAAAAGATAAGGAGAATGAGTATCAGTTCAAGAGAAATAAAGGTATGCGGACTCATCAAGCAGCAGTTCTGAGAAGCTAAGTCAGTGGAGGAAAAGGAAGATTCTATTTACTTCTCATCAGAATTCTTTCTCATCAGAATTCTTCTAAATTCTCATTCAGATGACTGTTGAACTGGTTTGTTTTTCAAACCCACTAAATGCCCTCCACAGATCCCACAGATCTGTAGTCTCATAGAAGTATATATAAATCTCTTTTTCATTTATAGTATTTGCCTTTTATGAACTCGCTTATATTGTGCAAGTGGATTTCTTTTTTTTCCCCCAAATTTGAAATGTAGGTATTACTTTTGCTATCTTTCATGAAATGACTAACAAAATAAACATATCCACTGAACGTTATGTAAGGTTGTGGCACATTGTAATTGCCCCCCCCCCCTCACCCCCTACCCCCCTACAGTGTACAACTCAGTATTCTGCTTAAGAGATTTTTGGAAGAAAACACTAAGATGTCAAGGAGTGAAAGAGTTCCATGAATGTTGTCAAATAAGCATGCTGAATATTAATCTCACATGGCGCAACTTTCACAGCCTCATATTAAGACTGAATGAAAAGCAAGTCCAGCTCTTCCACTAATTCAGTAATAAAAGTAGTACTTACATTTGCCCATTCTGTTCACACTTGTCCATTACATAATGTAAGACAAGTAAATCCCTGATCTTCTTGTCAATATCATTAAGTGTAATCTGGTATTAGCTTAGAAGTATTAGCTTTGCTGAACTTCAGGAAATCTTTAGTAAATCTGCTTTGCTTAAATAAATGATATTTTTTCCTTTTTATTTGTACTGATTTTTTAGCTTCTTTGGCTCTGTCTCTATTTTTCCTTGTATTCTCCCCAGAAGGGATACAATGAATACAAGTATAATCCATTATTAGACTAGACTAGTCTGACTATAGCTTACCCCAAGACCTGGATTTAGCCTTAGCTTTGTACTGTAGCTGCTCTATTGACCCTAATACCTGGATGCACCTACAGGTACTTCAGTGCCTTCCACATGCCATTCATATCATTGTGTTTCACAAATGCAACAAATTGTACCAGTTCACATAATCTTGCTTCTTATTTTTATGAGCATGACCTGCAACTGTTCTCATGCAAGTCAGAACCAACTTCTATAGATGTAAAAGGAGATTCTTGCAGTATTTAATTGCTGATTTGTGATGATACTCATCTCTAGGCCTGAAATGTTTTAAGAATTTCCTAACAACAAATCAAGAAAAATTATATACAAAGAGACAATTCAGAAGGCCAAGAAATGAGATAATGCTTGGTTTAAGGGTTGGATGGAGGATCTTGTTCACAATATTACTTCATTTTTTAACCGGCATTTTAAGCATTGACTATTTTGTTTGGGCTACTAAAAATAGTGAACTAGCTATAAACTTTGAAGAATACTTTACTTCTACCTCCAAAATACTTTTTCTCCTTCAAATACATTACACTTCATATGTAATTCACAGATAGAAGTTAAAGCTAACAAGTAACTAGCAGTTGAATGGATCTGAGAAAATCAACTTATGCTAATGGAGAAACCATTATATTCTCAAAAGAATTTCTCATTTAAAACAAATGATACTTCAATTGGAACAGAAACCAAGTTCAGTTCTTCTCCTAGGTACAAACATCACAAAAACAAAAGATGCTCTGTTTTGCTTGCTCAGCCATTTTATACTATTATTTGTGAGGTACTAAGACTTTTCAAACTGTATAGGAAAAGATCTCTCATAGCGCTACGCCATCCCAACTCTTTGCCTAAATCTATTCTTTGGTTAAATAGGTGGAACTGAAACTCCACAAATAGAAAAAAATCTGATTACCTTCCTCTATACTAGTATACGTAGCCTTTTTTTTTCAGTCATGGTAATATGGGCAATTCCCTTCATCACTAGAGAAAAAAGATGTGGGGTTTTTTTTTGTTTTTTTTTTTTTTTTTTTGTCTATTAGGTGTATTTTTAGCATTTCTAGTAAATCAGCCCACTAGAGAATATAAATAAAAAGATACTAGTGTCTGACCTCAGTTTCATTTCAATCCCACCTAAAGTACTACACATAATTTCTGATTCCTGCCATTTTCGTTATCTGTAGATTATTTTACCTAGCTTTTCATCTCTTTTCCACCTCTCTGTTATATCTCTTTAACTTCAACAAAAGCTAAACAATGAGCTTTCCATGAGCTATACCACCCACAACCTTAAAATCAACAGAAAGAGTCAGAATGGCAACAAACATTAAATGTACATAAACATTTAGATTTAATCAATTTTCTTTATAAACCTATTGTCTTTTTTTTTTTTTTTTTTTTTTATAAAAATATTTTTTTTTTTTTTTTTTTTTTTTTTTTCAAAGCTACATTTTCTTTTTTTTTAAGCAAAGAAATAGAAATTCTCAGACAGGAACTAGAGTCTATCACCTCAAAGCCTACGTATTCAGCTTTCAGCATTAGTCAGAGGCTCTTTGCTAAGGCAGCTTGCTATCACTCAGCAACTAGCCTCAAAATAAATAAAAGAAGACCTGACACAAGATACGAGTAAAGACTACATTATCTTGTGGCAACAAATTCTTTCAGCCTTATCCAGTTAATCACTTTAATGCTTCATGCTTGTTGTCTTGTTTGCTCTTGAAATTACCAAACTTTGCTAAGAAAATAAATCATCACAAGTGGATAACAATATTATCATTCATTCTAACTTACCTCTTTCTACTTTATCCCTGTTGTTCATAGAGAATGGAAATAAATTTGAATTTGGAATTGGCAATTTACTTCTTCCAAGACAGATGTCCCACCACTGTCTGTTCATAGTTTGCTATTTCATGTTTCTATTATGTTTTCTAAAAGAAGCTGAGAGTTGCTAGTTTCTATTATTAGATTTTTATACATTTTAAGTTTCTGGACCTAAACCTCACTAAAGTATGTTTTTCATTAGTTTCTATTCTGTATGATTTATAACATATACTGTGAGATATTGTGAGTACATAAATTAATAATAGTTAATTCCTTAATTTAGCAAGTATTACAAAATTACTAAATAGAGGTCAACCATTTCAAAATTATGATAGCTACTCTGAACATAATGCCTCCTGCTTTATTATGCTGGCACACAAAATCAGATGCGGGTGTTGGTGATATAGCAGTAGAGGTTGAACCTTCTCAACAATATTCCATTATGTCATTTCTGTGTGACAGATGGCAGCAGAGGGGCAGTCTGACAAAATAGAGTCTGACATGGAAGTGTACATAAAGCAAACATATAAAACTGAATTTTTCCATATGGGAAAAATTTAGTTTCTCAGTAAGCCAGGCAATGAAGCTGCTACTTAATCTTGTCATTGACTTCCAATTTTATGCTCACCTGACTGAGGATAGCTAGATGTACTGTGGATTGACTGAATTCACTGTTCAGCTGGAACCATTTTAAATGATGGAAATCCAGACTGATATTTGAACACATCACCCTCTTCCTCTGTATAGTCCTTCTGCTACTCATTACTTTGAATATTCAACAACTCCGATGGATCTGAAGCCTTTAAAGTCAATGAGAGAAACTTAACTAACTTCAGTGAGCAAAAACCGCATTCCTGATAAGAACAGTAAAACATTACTTTTTTTCCCTTGTCATTTCTTATTTCAGCAATATGAAAAAAAAAAATTACAATTTTAATTAAAGATTTAATTAACAAACATAGTTCTATAACAATATTAAGTTATTCATCTTTTTATAAAATCTCACAGAAAAACAAAGGTTTTTTTTTACAGTATCACTTTAACCAATTCATTTACTCTCATACTCCTTGCTTCAAGATGCCACACTTGTTTACACTCAAACTAGATCTTTTCCCTTATATAGTAAATCAATGGCAAATGCTTCATTGATTTCAGGTGAGGGATAGTAGAGTCTGAACATCAAAGGGCAAAAAAAAAGACTTAAACACATTTGTTTTATTGATTACTGTTGTCCATAACTGCAAACCCATTAACAACTTGGTTACAGGAGAAGGGGCCTTGGCTGTCTCCGTGTGTTGAAAAGAAAAACAATTCACGCACAAGTAAGGCAGTTACAGAAACAAACTAGTCCTGCAGAAATTTAATTTACTGAGTTTATGAAGGGCAAATTGGCTATATATATATGTATATATGTTTAAAGTAGTCCATTTTTAAAAAATATAAATATATCAAATTATTATATCCTTCAAAAGGGAGCAGCTAAACTGAAATCCGTGCACTTCATTAGGTAGTACTATTAATTTTCTCTGTATAAAATTAAATTGTTGCAATCTAATCCACACAGGTAACTAACACTAGATTTTTTTTGACAAAAAGTTACTTAATATAAAAAGGGCTTGTACATTAATACATTAAAAGCTGTGCTGTATTGCATTTTTGTTTATTTTTTTGTTTATACAGGAAGAAACTATGAATAATCCATGCTACTGTCAAATATTCTGGACTATTTTCCTCAGTAACAAACAGAATAGTAACTAGTACTTTCCTCAGCCCTTCTTTACTTTGTTTTGTTTTTCAGTAGCCTGTATAGCTTGGACTCTAGTGGGCCTTGATGTAGAGAATGATATTGAGGGGAATAAAATACTAGTGTGACATACTTCACTTAGCAGAGCTGAAGGAATAAATGAATACAAGATATGCTTATGCTCCCATAAAATCTAAGGCTACCTGAAATCTGTTCAGTCCAGCATCAAATAGAGAAGATAAAGGACTTCAGATTCACAGTCCCCAATAATAGTTCCCTAGATACAAGTAAGAATTCTTGAAGCACAGACAGGTATTGTGACCTGTATACTTTCCTTTTCTGAGATAACCATAGCAAAGTCAAAACTGGGACAGATTAATAAGAGACAGCATCACCAAATCACCATGCTGGCCCTAAACTCGAACAAGGAATTCATTATTCATCAGTGACCATCTTCCAGTCACTGTTTTATTCCAAATTAACTTTTTGCATATGAATACTATGTTTCAAGTCTGCCTTTATGGAATACATTGCTAGTCTGCTTCTTGAACAACTCAAATAGTGCCCACACAGAAATATGCTCAGTGTCATATGACAAAGGAAAGAATGAGGTATCCAAGTATTGTGCACTGGAAATGTGTAAGATATGCCTATGGCACACAATCAACATAATTTCGTGACTTTGGTTGAACAATGATTCAATTACACCAAGAATCCTATTTATTTCACAGTCACCACTCATCAAAATATGTTGTATACTCAGGCAGCCATGTTGCTCAGAAAGTAACTTACTCTCAGGAGAGATAAGAGATGATTGATTGAAGTCTCCAGTGGGAACATTTTAACCATGCATGCTTTATTACAGCATAACACACTTTAGCTTGTGTTTATAAACATGCAGTGCTGAGCAATTCCTGATACACAATGATGTCTCTGCCTTATATTATTATTACAATATTATGACATTATTAGCAGATAAGCTTTTTTCCATTAAATTCTTTGGATCATATTCAATTCTCTAATTTAATATGATCCAAATTGAATGCGACTCTAAGGGTTTCGCTGAGCAAGGGGATGAAACAATGTTCTATGGTCTAGTGAGATTTTAGCCCCAAGTTAAGAAGTAAAAAGCCTTGAAAACAGGATGCTTTCTGCTGCTGAAATTAATGGTGGAAAATCATGCTTTTTGTAAGATATAATCTGAATTTAAAGTTATCTTAAATATCAAATTCATCTGAAGTTAATTATACTTTAAATCCACTTAATGCTCTTTAATAAATTTTATACTTGTAATGGATAGGCTCACCCCATTAAAACAATAACTTAATATTACTGAAAAGAGACTAATTTAAAATAAAATGAATCTATGGATAGAACAAATGTTGAATTCCAGTAGTCTAATATTTCAAACACAATATACACTTTCCAAGGGCACCCTATCAGTATGTACCATATCATTCTGCAATATAAAATATACTGAACAATGCAGTCTTTTTATTCCAGGACCATGGCTTCCAGTAATTTTCACTGGCTTTATACAGAATAAGAACTAGTTTAAATCAAGTGGAACTTTACCAAGAAAGCCACAAGAACAAACAAACAAACAAACAAACAACAACAAAAAACACCAACACCAACAGAAAAACACCAGCAAAAACAAAAGCCCTGAGAAGTTTGTTTTGGAAACACTTTTAATTTCACAAAGTACCAGTGAAAAATGACATCCTGTTCTGGACTAATAATATTTATGTCAACACTTTCAAGTGAAACCCGTGTTTCTAATACATTTTCCGAGCATAGTAAACGTGTTGTTGCAATAAACAATCACAGATATTTTTAGATTGTTCTAGAAACAGGAGTTAATGCTTTTAATCTTTCTTTTTTGTTTTCTTTTTCTTTTTCTTTTCTTAACACAGTTCTGAACATCTCAGGAAAACACTAAAAAAATTTGATGCCAAACTCCTGCCAATTAATTAATTCTTTCAAGGCTGGCTCCATTGGAAACTCTGATTTAATTTCCTGTTTACAAGTTCACAGTGCACACTTCTTTCCAGCCTACCTCACACTTACTCCATCCGCTCTGCATCATGCACATCAGAATATTCAGGGGCACCACGGAGCTCTTTCATTATCAAGTACTACCATCACATCAGAGATCGGGGCACAAGAGTAATGAGTTATTTTCAGGTTACAATCTCAGCAGATTCTGTTAATGTATGAAACTGACCCACTAATACCAGTATTTGGACATAACCTTAGAAAGCAAGGTCAGTGATGGTATTCAAACTTTGAATGTTCTCTAAACACATTAATAACATGCTTGTGATGCAGAAATATTTATTCCAGGTAATTAAGTAGTCATAATCGTAGACAAGACTGACTTAAAGTCAGTACAAAACCTCCTTTTTTTCTGGAGAAGTAAATTTTCTGAGAAGCGCATTATTTATTGCTACTGGTTTTACTCTAATTATGTGCAGTGTGTTTTAGAGCATAGAGAAGTACTGTTTTTTCAGCTATTTACATTTAGGAATTATATTGTGTACAATATATGAGACAGCTGTTAAGCTTTTACAGATAGGAAGCTTGGTACATTGAGAACAACATAATTCATACTGACAGGTATAAATTTACATGACAACAAATTTCACTTGGAGAATTTTACAAAGGTAGCATTCAGTTGTAAACATTATGATTTCAAAAATTTAAGGCTTAGACATCATTTGAGTACTTATTTTAAAACTAAATGCTAAAATGATTTAGGTTGTTTCCCTAAACATCCATCAAAAAAAAAGTCATTATTGGATATTCAAAATCTAAAATAAGTGTCAGTATAATAAGCACTTTAGGTTATTAAAATTGAATTTCAGAATTTTTTTCTTTGCTTCACTTTCAGCTGCAAAATGGAATTGGAATAAATAATGGGAGTATTTTGACTTTGGATCCAAATGTATCCTTTTTTTTTTTTTTCTATAAAAAGACTGAATTTGAATACAAATTGCACTAATTATCAGAGTTTTATATAATTGTTTTTTCCAATGCAGTATTTGATCATATAAAAGCAGAAGGAGAGTCTGCAAAGAACATAGAAAATCATTTTCTTAATATTTAAAGATATGTTTCTACTGATATGTATGAAGTGAGCTATATAACTTTTTTTTTTTTTTTTTTTTTTTATTTTAAAAGAAAAAAGAGTGTGTGTTTGGATTATGTTTCAATGTTCAGCATTATCCAGATTATAGAATTAAGGGTATATTTCAGAGGAAAAGGAAACTTAGCCTAGATGTCATGTATTTTATCACTGATTGATTCATTGATTGATTGGTAGCCTTTGCACTGTGCACTGTTACACTGGAAGTTACAGTGGAATGAGATAATACCTAAATTAGATAAATAATATTTTATTATTTATATAAATAAATTTTAGATGCCTTAATATAACCAAGTGTGCAACATTCTCACTGGTATGGCAGACGTGCCATGGAATGTGTGACTAGACTACAAACTTCTGTTGTAGATTCTACAGGCTAGGCATTTCAGATGGCACAAGACATTTATATGAGGTAAAATGAATTCTATGGACACAAAGTATGCTCAACTCACCTTCACTCAAACCGTTTCAACTGAATCCTGCCCACTGTAGCTGAGAAAACTATTTCACTGAATAAATACGTGTACATATAAAAACTCACAGTGTAGATTTCTGAATCTAGAAGTGGATTCCACTGTCGTTTCTATGCAGTCTGAATGATTTATGAAAAATGACCTTCTTCTTTGATTAGAATGTACTTGCTTTTTGCCAACTTTTTAATTCAAATCCTTAATAAAAACAAAGAGACAGTTTTTCTTCTGTCTACTGCTGTTTGGCTACCTAGATTTCTTATAGGTGTTTTAAAATGTATAATTCTTGGAAAACTGAGATTTCTCCAATTGCTGTTACATTGAATAAGTGACAAAGTCTGTGATGATGCCTCGATCCCTTCTTTTTGCAGTATCACCATTCTGTTTATACTTGAACTAATACCTGCAATTGCAAAACTTTACATATTCAAAAGCAACATTTTCTCTATCAATCCTTAACCATCTGGATCAAAAGAAGATCTCTGAAACTTCTGAAACTGTGAAGATTGTTTCTTTGGCTTTCCTTTTTTTTTTTTTTTTTTTTTTTTCTCCCCAAAGTGCAAAAGGAGTTGTCATTAAGTTCTGCTAACTGAGCGTAACTATCATCCTGTTCCTTGTGTGATTCTTTTTACAGTACAAGCTGAATTGCTGTTTCAATTCAGTGAACTGCTTATCTTAATAGTTGGATAATTGCCTACTTTCTTTATTTCACGAATTAAATGCACTCTTTTCTTTATCAGAGTCTGGAACAATGTATCTATTTTCAGAATCCCTTTCTTCAATATTGGGCTCAGAACTGTATCTGTAGAATTTGTGGGTATTTTTTACCGTACTATTCAACCTATCCAATTTCTTATCCTAAAAGCTGCCTTCCATGTTGGTCTTTGAATCTAAGATTCTTCTCCCAGTGAATTTTCCCTTCTGTGACTCCCTGCTACAGATTTTCCTGGTTGAAATTGATGCAGCTGTAGTGTTCTTAAGCATTCAGAATTTTGTAATTGCTATCTCGACAAACATTTTGTCTCTGGTGGTAAGTAATCTACTAAAATGATTCCAAAAGAGCTTTGATTTATTTGACTGGAGTAACCTCCCCCAAAGTTCAACAACAGCTTAACATTTTTAACTTCCTGTCAATTGAAGAGTTCTGGTTGCTGAGGAATTCAAATTCATATCCTGGACACAATAGGACTCAAAGAAAACAGTTTCCCTATGCAGTGTTAAATCCCTTTCAGATAAATCTTTCTTCATTAACATTCTCTTTCTTACTTTGCCTTTGTTACTTTGTTACTTTGCCTTTTCTCTCATTTTCTCCAATCCATTCATTCTTTTCTTGGAAATAAAGAACTGCCCAAAAAGTGGCCAAAGAAAATTTTCCTCCGTCTGTGTCAGCATATGCCTTTATTCAGGCGGTAACACTACCCTCAGTTTGATGGAAAGGCTGCTATTGTTTCAGTCAACTAGCTCTTCTGACGTCCTCCCAGACCTATCAAATGAGGGGAAAGTTATATTTTTCCAGAATTATCTTTCAAAAGACCCCCACTCTGAGAATAAATCTTGCCTAGATTAGTTCTAGGAGTCATGGAGTCACAAACATTTCTAAGATGCTTTAAGTGATGATGCTGGAGATGTTACACAAAGTAAGTTTTTTGTTTGTTTTTCTTTTCATTGTTGTTTGTTTTTGTATCTGTACGTATACTTTTCCTACTATTTAGCAACACTTGTGGCTTTTTTCTCCATTAAGCTCTTTGCTAGAGTAGTAAAAAATTTGAGTGAATGTAAATAGTCTTGTAAATAGCCTTGTTCTAGCATAGCTAAGCAACTTAGTCTTATTTAAAATAGAGGATGAGAAAAGCTATAAAGAATCCCCACAGTTTTCTCTAGATATGATTATTCTACAATGACCACTATGGCACATTTCATTTTGATGTTGATTTTCTGTTAATGACCATACTTATTAAAAATCTCTTTGGTTGTTCACAGCTGTTTCATGGAGCTTATTTCTTCACTATCATTTATCTGCTTGACTATCAGTTCTTGTATGTTTTACAATGAATTGTTTATATTATTAAAACACTGTAATTTTTGTACAAGGCTGACTGTTATCTCATTTGCTTGCATGAAAATTAATTTTTGATATACAGCTTCTAGTGCACTGCCCTTGTCAGTTACAGATTGAATTGCTCAGTCACTGATCTCAAGGGCTAAAAGGAAGTGTGATAAAATTTGTAGAGATTTTAATGTTTTAATACAAATACAAATGAAATGACATAGCCACACAGGATACTGCAAGGAAATTTCTGTGAAATGGATTCACAACTATATTATCCTGCATCTGATGCTGCTGTAGTTTCATTTTCTCTTCAAATTTTCCAGAAGAATGAAGTTTTAGACAGAAAATTCTTGAGTGAACTTGCTCTAGAATTTAGATGTCTAGTGTGACCATTTGTTTGAAAGTTATTTGAGTTATTAAATTACTTTCAGCCAGAAAATTACATTAAAAACTTTAAAAATATGTAGGTTACTTAAGTTCTGATAGCCACTTCACCACTCATTAACACACTTATTGAGAAGGGATGAAGGGAAGGTTAAGATGATTTTTGCCTTTGACATCATTGAAAGCCATGGAATACATTGGAGAAATGCAAAAGGTAAGCGAAAATCAGCAAATACAGTAGACATCCTTAGAAGGTAAATTTTATGGACTAGAGCAATATAAAGGGTATGAAGTATAAATATATTTTTTAACCAAGAAAGAATTCCCTCAGGTAAGATACTGCGGCAGGCAAACAAGTAAAGACAGTCCAAAGAAGTTTTAGCAGAGCACATTTTTTTTAATGGTAATGTAGGCAGGAAGGACACATAAGTTTCTATGAAACTTGCATATTTGCATCAATAGCAATAGTACAGGTGTGAAAAGACAGGTAAGAAAAAAAAAACTTAATATTGACTTGAAAAACTAAAATCTGTTGCCTTCCCAACATCAACCTGTGTACTTCTCCTTACGTTTATGCTATAGTTCGGAACATTTTATTTCAGTAGAATGAATTTCTATTGCATCTAACTTACAATAAAACTACCTGCTTAGCACATACCATTCTTAAAACACTTCTTTATTTTTTTTCTATTAAACAAATAGTAAACAAACAGTAAAAGTCTTTAAAGCAATAGTATAAGGGATCTCATTCTTCTCCTACTGAAAGTAGCAGTAACATTCAAAATGTTTTTAATGAATGTTGTCAGCATTAATGGATATTAAATTATTATAATACATTTATCCTATATCTATAAAAATGAATTCCAGTATCAAAAAGAAAAGGAAGAAAAACTATACAATATTAAAAGAGTGCATACAAATCTAACACATATTACTTACCAGTCACAGGTACCAATCTAAAGTCCAGATGGATTAACTGGAAACATTGGATTTATATTGCTGACTTTTCCATGACTAACTACATTAATTAATTCTCTTACCTACGATTACAAAGAATGAATTTCCATTTATTCCCCTTCCCAATTTTGCAATTTTCTAAAAAGCTCTACACTAGTCCCATTCTACACAAAGGTATGTTCTTACTGAAAATAAGTATTGATGTACACATACCAACATGGAACTATACTTGAAGACTTGCTTTTTAATACTATCACTAATAATGCTAGGATAGGCAAATAACTTTTTTTGGCAAAATATTTGGCAGAACAAAAAAGCTTTTAGCTTTATCAGACAGCATGAGAATATTAAAAATTTAAACTACATACAATCATATCTGAGAGCATGATGTGGCACATACATATGCAAAGTCTGCATGTTATTAGGAAACTGTAGTTTCACTAGTTACATACATACACACAAGCATTAATTATTCATTTCTCTTTTTATCTATCTCTCTTGTACAGTTTCTTTATTTCAGTCTCATCCCATTCTTTGTTTCATTCGGGTAAATGTCTTCTCTTCTTTTTCTTTTTCTTTTTCTTTTTCTTTTTCTTTTTCTTTTT
>NW_024885532.1:2854535-2910899 GCF_019232065.1 Centrocercus urophasianus
CTCTTTTTCTTTTTCTTTTTCTTTTTCTTTTTCTTTTTCTTTTTCTTTTTCTTTCTTTTTTTTGTGTGTATGTGTGTTTGTGTGTGTTTGTGTCTCTGAGTATCCCATTAAACATTTACTAATATTTCCTTATTTTCCTTTAAAACTTCTCTTGTCTTGCCAAAATTTTTGTCTAATTTCCAGTGAGTCTTTTTCACTTTTTTTTTCTTTTATACTTTTCTAGATCCTCTGCTCCCCTTTTCTTCTCTCTTCAGTTCCTTGTTTCTACTCAGCTTTTCTTTTTTAATAGTCTTTAGATGAGGCTTTTTTTTTTTTTTTTTTTTCCCCGAGTTGTGATGCTCTTCCTGGGTAACTGTGAGCTACATGCAACGCTCATATAAACATCACATGATAGTTTAAAGACAGGTTTCTCTGCAAAACTTAAGTCACACTTTAATTCATTTTAAAATGACAGCAATAAATGAGACTAGGCAGAAAAAATCTGCTTCAGCATATTTGAGAGTTGTAGCGAGAGGATATATTACTTTAATAAATGATCTATTCCATTCAGTTTCAAGCTTATTTTGGAGCATGCCTCACTGTCATTCTTCTCACATTCTTCCCTATGTAGCACTTCTTGCATATCTCAAAGTCTGTCAGTAAGAACTACTGCAGCATTCCACAGACTTCTGTCTTTTGTTTTCTGCATATATATCAATTTGTTAAACAACCAAAATCTTTGACAACTTACACAACAGTTCAGCTAATAGTCCATGACTTAATGCATCTTATCAACTGCAAACTTCTGCCTAAAACTGGCTGTGCTTTCATGACTGTCAGGCTCTAGGGGAAATGTGAAGTTAGATGTCATTTTCTTGATTGGGTTTAAAGGAAGGACTGAAAGATAAAAGATCCCTGGCTCTAAGCAGCAAGCCCATGTAAATAATTTATAGTCTAAAAATAATGCACTATTCAACACTCACAGGAAGGAGTCTTCTTTCTGTGTCTGTTTCCTAACTGTTCCTTTAGAATGATTCCAATTAATATTCAAAGATTACCAACTTTCTATCTATAAATGAGTTGCTTATTAATATTACATAAGCTGTCCTCCTTTCTTCTTAAGAGGCAGAGCACAACATGCTGTAAACGGTATTGACAAGAAAATACATGGTCTGGAACTGTAGTGAAGCTGTTCACCATTCATGAAGTAACTTACTAATAATAGATAATAGTTGTCTTCTTATGAAATTCTAAGTATAGTACTAAAAGAAAACTCTAATGCTAAGGCTTAAGAGGGCACTGTGATTTAAAAAAAACAAACAAACAAAAAACTGTTATAAATGATCTAGAATTTAATTATCTTTATGCAGCTACATATGTATACACTGCTCATTTTGACTGCACATGCACAAATAAGGTATTTTCTGTTGGCTGGAAGATTCAGTGGAAGAATATTGCCTTGACAAGCTATTGCAAAGCTCAAAAATCTCATTGTAAATAACTGATCTACTGACCATAGCTATCAATAAATAACAAAAGGGCATCCTTCCATCAATATGTCTTTGCGGATAAAGGACAACTATTCAAGCAGGACAAATTTCAAACAATTAAAAACACTGTAACTTGGCAGTCAAAATCTTAGTAGAAGTTGCATTTCATAATGATTTTACAACTTGAGGGAAAAAAAAAAAAAAAAAAAATAGCTCTAATCAATTTGTCTAGAGCATGCAAGAACCAAACACAGTAGAAATAACTGTAATGCAGTGCTGTATGGAATGCAGCTTCATAACTACATGCTGATTATTTTGACAAGTTCAGCTGTTCGATATTATGCCTGACTGCTTCTTTATGGTTGATGGTGTTATTTTGTTCAATATGACAAGCCTAAATAAACTTGAACCCAAGTGAATTAAATATGTGATTAATTTACTTTGGCTAAAACCCCTTACGCACAAAGTAAATGTGCTGTTGGCTTTTTTTGCATATTTATGTGGGTTTTTTTCAGCTTCTGCCAATTCACTGACCACCTAGAAATACATCTAGTTATTTCATATTCCATAATTTTGTGCAGGCCAAAAAGACTCAGACCCTCTTCACAAGAATGACCAAAGCCACCTTATGGCCAAAAGTTATTTTTTTTAATAAATAAAAAGTGACCAAGTATTCTAGGAAGTATTTTAAGAAGCCTGACAGGATTTTTAATTTGAGTTTAAAAAGTAGCTTTCCTGATTAGGGATTAATAACTCCACTGAATTCTATACTTTCTACTTAAAAATGTAAAGATTTCTTCAAACTGTGCTGCCTATGTTTCTGCTGCCTTGAATATATATGCAGATGTGTACATGGATGCTTCTACTACACAGTCAAAGACAGTGGCTTTCTGTTGCTCAATGAACCTTGGAATAAATTGAGAAGTAGAAGCCTCCAGCTTATTTCCAGTGATAAACACTTCTGTACAGCATCTTGTAGGTATTTCTACAAACTCTTCATGGAGCAACGACAGTTTAAGATAAACAGTTGAAAATCTTGAACAATAAATAAGTTTCTTGAACATCTGCAGCAAGAGCAACCACGACCAAGTTCTGCTGTGGTAGAAGAACAACGCTGCTGAAATTGAAATTCAGGTTCTGGAGGAGTTTGCTCTATGCCAGATCTTTGATTGCAAGAATTTATTTCACTTACCCTGCAAGTGATTCTTTGAAAGGGAGACACACTCACAATAGCTCTTCTCCACTCTCTTGCAATAAAAGCAGACCACTATGGTTTTCTGTATTCAACATAATAATACAAGGTGAACATGCTGGATGTGTTCAGTTAAATCTAGGAAGCTTGGATTTAGTATGCTGGAAGGAACTCTACTGTCTAAGTTAAGAAACTGTTAATTTGTTTGATAGTTGAAAGCTGCTAACAGATTCATAGACTGATTCAGACACATATAAAAAGCAAGTCTTCAGAACTTCAGTACTTCTTTCTTTAAAAATGGGTATCGTAAGGTAAAACAACATTTTTCCTCATCAAAAAAAGATATATTTATTCCATAAACTTACTAAGTATGTTCCTCTAAAATTCTGGCCAAACTTTACTCTGAATTGTTGTCAGAATTTTTCTTTTAATTGCTTCATGAAGGCTGTACACCCCTAAAGTGTTTTTTATTTGGTTATATGGAAAAAGAATTTTTTGCTGTTGCTAGCAACGCTTTCATTAATTTAAACACACTTTAGGGGGCCATGTATTACATGCAATCCTTCTTTCTTCGTATCTCACAAATATTCTGAAATCACATCCCCTCTTACACCCACTTGCTGCAAATAATTCCCTGAACCTGTTCTAATAAAGCATGCTTACCACCATCGTTCCACATAATCACAGCTAAAAAATTACAAGATAATTGAGTTATTGTGAAAAAATTGAGATAACTGAGAGGAAGAAACCTCTGGAGGTCATCTCCAATTCCTCTCTCTAGGCAGGATCATGCTTTCTCAGTCTTTTCTCATAAGAAAGGTGCCCTAGTCTCTGAATCACCTTTGTGGCACTTCATTAAAGCCTCTTCAGCATGTTCATAACTCTCTTATGCTGAGCTGAAAACTCAGAACTGGGTGGAGCATTGTGGGAAGGATCCACTCCTTTGACCTGCTGGCAATACTTCACTTATTGCAGTCCAACATACCATTAACCTTAGCAGCAAGTACATACTATTGGTTTGTGTTCAATTTGATGTCCAGCAGGGCTCCAATGGCCTTTTCTGCAAAGCTGCTTTCTAGCTGCATGGCACCTGCGTATGCTGTTGCCTGGGGTTGTTCCTCCCTCGGTGCAGGAATGACGCTAAGTATTCCTTTTTCACGTCTTGAAAATAAATTAAGAAATTAATAAAAACAAGCAAACAAAATTCAATCTTTTTTTTTTTTTCTCCACTTCCATCTATTTAAATTCTAATACAAAAAATTATAGAAGCAGTAATAGCACTGATAAACTTGCAAATCTACCATGCTAATACAGAAAATAAGCTACTCAGTAGATATATTCAGTTGTCTGAGCAGAGCTACATTAAAAAAAAAAACATTAAAAATCCATCTTCTGAGCTGCCTGGTGTTTGGAAATCAGATATGCTTTTCACTCAGTAGAAAGGCTGGATAGCTTTGTTTACCTGAACAGCAGTTTTTTAAACTGCTTCAAAGATGTAGAAGGCATGCTCTTGCTCATCACTTTTGCTCAGGAGTGTAGTTAGGTGACAGACTAATTGCTGCAACATTGGATTCATGTGTGCCCTTATAGAGCAAAGGAACATCTGGTGTGTATTTCTGTCACTTCCTCCTTCAATACTGTGCACTTGTGTCATCAGCATCACCTACGCTTATTCCTACGCTTCAACTTTGTTTCTCTCCTACATGGTTACGTGGTTTCTATATCCCATAGGCTATACAAAGTAATTTGGATGCACAAGACAGCAGCACCGGTATAATGCCGTTAGTGCTCAGAGGATTCATCTGTGTTTGAACATAACATATCGACTCCAAAAAATAAAAACATCTTTTTTGGAATTCCAAGTGGAGATACAAGATGAAGCTGAAAATTATAATCTTAAGAGGAGAAAAATCAAGTAGAAGGAGACCTAAGGGATAAGGATGATGTTGATAGTGGTGTAACTTCTGCTGTGCTTTACTGTTTTAGTGTGATAGAGACAGAAGCCACAGATATTTGAAATATGGAAAAACACTTTCGATGAGCTAGTTGGGAGTGTGAGTATACACATCTGTCTACTCATATTTGTCTACAGACACAAATATATGTTTAAAACATATACGATACTGTTCAAGAAAATAGAAAAAATTGTGATGACCTAAAGCTCCAAATTATGGAATTGTTCTCTAATTTTAAAGCCAGTTCTAGTAAGTGGTTATGCCTTGAGATTATGAGATTTGAGAATATGTGCATCCTCAAGGAAGCTCTACTCTTGTTTCTTCTCCTCCAGTGCAAAAGAATTCTGTGTAGATATTTTCTTGTAAAACTCCTAAGATTCCACCAGGGTTGTATATTGTAAATACAATAGAGTTTCTGTCTAAGGAAAAAAAAACAACAATAGTAATAACTAAGTCCATTCACTTCAGAATTTTGCTTAGAAGATCTACTGACTAAAATAAGCTAATATACTGGTATCAAAGACTATAGGTCAAACTCACTAGGGAAACAAATCACTTCAGGGAGATGGGTATTTTTACATATTTGTTTCATTTCAGATTAGTTCAACAGCTATGAAGCTTTCTCTGGTAGCCAACCACATCCAGCTATCCACTTGTCTAGACCATAGTGCCCCAACTTTCCAAGATATGGAAGTATTACTGGAGTTGGTGTTGAGTACCTTCTGAATGTTGAGGTAAATGACATCCACTTCTCCCTTTGTCTGGAAAAACCAGTAAATTTATCACAGGAGGCAATCAGGTTGGCAAGGCGTGATTTACTC
Organism: Centrocercus urophasianus; assembly: GCF_019232065.1. Lineage (NCBI taxonomy): Eukaryota > Metazoa > Chordata > Aves > Galliformes > Phasianidae > Centrocercus > Centrocercus urophasianus. The sequence goes on from NW_024885532.1 coordinate 2,859,973, forward strand.
AGTGGTCAGGCACTTGAATGGGCTGCTCAGGGAGGTGGTTAAATCATTGTTTCTGGATGCATTCAATAAACTTTAAATGTTGTACTAGGGGACATGGTTTAGTGGGGAATCGTAAGAGGTAGATGGATTGTTGGACTACATGACTCTGGAGGTCTTTTCCAACATTGGTGATTCTATAATTCTTTGTGATTCTGATTCTGCTCCTTGAAGGAAAACTTAACTCTTTTTTTTTTTTTTTTTTTCAAGATAAAAAAGTAAAATTTTTTACCCTTTTTTTTTTTAATTTTTTTTTTTTTCCTTTTTTTTTTTTTTTTTTTTTTTTTTTTTTTTTTTTTTTTCCTGACTGAATCTTTATTACCCTCCAAAGATGGTGAAGAATAGCATTGCAAGGATATTAGCAAGCTCTCTCAACACTGTTGGATGCAGTCACTAAGATCTCATAGAACTGTATTGGTCAATTTCTTTTATTGTAGATAACCCTGTTCCTACCATAGTATGCTGCCTTTCTCTACTGGAGCTCTCTCATGGGTTTCCTGTTTAGCCAGGCCAGTCTCCTGATATGACTATGCATTTTCCTCAGTATCACAACTAACTGTCCCTGTAGGAAAGATCCTGTTCTTAAATATTTGCCCTTTCCTGACCTTTCTCCCTTCTGTGAGATATCACCTAACAGTTTCCTGAACAAGCCAAAGTCTACTTGATTAAACTCCAAGGTCTGAACTCTGCTACTTCCCCTCACCCTCTGGAGCGGAACACCATAATTTAATGTTAACTGCAGTTATGACTGCCATTGTCTGCCATATGCCTAGGCAGTTCTTGTCAGTGAATATCAGATCCAGATGTGAGTCATCTCTTAGTTTGTCTATTCGACACTTGTACCAAGAAGCTATTCCTGCATTAAAAAGAACATGGCCAGCAGGTTGAGCTAGGTGATCCTCCCCCTCTATTCTAACCCAGTGAGGCCATTTATGGAGAACTGTGTCCAGCTCCAGGCTCCACAATTCTAGAATGACAGAGATCTGGTAGTATTCACAACTCATCTGGACTCTCTCCTTTGCAACCTACTCTAGGGAACCTGCTTTAGCAAGTGAATTGGACTGGATAACTTCCAGAGGTCCCTTTCCAACTCCTATGATTCCGTGTTTCTATGATTTCCTCTGGAAGGTTTGCTTACATCTTTCTATATTGCTTTTCCAGAAGCTGACATGGAGTTTAAAGTCTCCCATAAGATCCAGCATCTGTGATACACATTTATTTACAGAATTCATCATTTTTCTGCAAATTTTCAATCAGCCTGTGGTCTGCTATATATAAGATCTACACACCTTCAAGCTGCTCCTTTACATAAAAAGCAAACTTCCTCCCATTTGTTTGTCTTTCCTGAAGAGCTAGCATTAATGTATCACAGTACTCAAGCTATGCAGGCTCTGCCACCACGTATTTCAGCATCAGTAATTTCACAATTCTGCATCTGTACATGGAGCTTTAATTCCTCCTGCTTGTTTCCAAGGCTACATGCATTTGTGCATATTTCTTTTGTCCCATTTTATTGTTCCTGACATGTCTGCTTCTCCTGGCATCCTGCACCATTGGCTCACAAGGTTATTGAGTCCCGTCTTTATCCAACTGTATTCAGTTTGAGCCATTTTAACTGCAGTGGCAGATCATGTCTGTGTAAGACAAAACTGGCACATGGGACAAAGATTTCCTGTAAAATCATTGATCACAAAGCAAACTCGTGCATAGAAAAAGAAAGACATGTTCACTCACAAAACTAATAGCAATACAGGTATTGAAGTTAATGAAACTCAAAAAAAAAAAAAGGTACGAAGTTCAAAATTGTAAAAAGCTAAAAAATATACTGAGCCAACAACCAGGATTTTGCCAACTGCAACAGTTTTTCATAAATGTCTAGCCCAGTAAATGGGGACTTTTATTTTGGTATTATATTTTATCTTAAAAATGAATTCAGTTTTTATTGATTTTGAAAGTAACACTTGCAAGCATTCAAGTAATAGTTTTTTGATTGATTCAGTCAGGATAAGTCAGGAATTGTGACTAAAAGGGGAATTAATCAGTAAGGATTTGATTTAAGACCTCTTTCATAATATGGATTTCCTTTTTTTTTTTTTTTTTTTTGTCATTGTTCTGTTGTTAAAGACCTGATGGACTGCTTGCACTGAGGTGAATGAATAAATGACTGGAACTGAGAGTGACTGAAAAGTGAGACCATGTCAGAAGAATTAAAGTCTTCTTTAAATTAAATGCAGCAGTCAAACTCAATATAAGAAAGTCTGCACGAAACTATACAGTAAGCAAGCAGAAAGGGAATCATTTTCCATTCCAGCACAACAGCTCAGAAAAGAGACAGAAGTCATTCAGAAATCTACCTTAAGAGAGAGAAATGACTGTCTAGGAAAAAATACATAGAGAAATACATGGAGGTATTTGTGACAGATTCAGACAAGCAACACTTTTCCAATCTATTTCATATAGTATATATAAGAATCACCATATGAAGATGTTCCATACTGACTTTTAAGAACCTCTTTTCCTAGCATTGTATCTTGGCAAGGTACAAAACATTAAGATTGCTTGGTAAAGCTATGATTGAAACAGATCACTGAATACCAAACTGAGCAAGTAGCCAAAGAGCTTTCTCTTTGTCTTCAGAAATTAACATAATTATTCTTATATGAACTATAAGAAGTGGGTGTCAGTTTACACAGAATCACAGAATGGCCAGGGTTAGAAGGGACCTCAAGAGTCATGAATCTCCAACACCTCTGCCATGTGCAGGGCCACCAACCTCCCCATTTAATACTAGACCAGGCTGCCCAGGGCCCCATCCAAGCTGGCCTTGAACACCTCCAGGGAAGGGGCATCCACAACCTCTCTGGGCAGCCTGTGCCAGCACCTCACTACTCTCGTATGAAGAACTTTCCCCTGATATCCAACCTAAATCTTCCCTCCTTCAACTTAAAACTATTTTTCCTTATCCTGCTGCTATCTACCCTTTCAAGGAGTTGATTTCTCTCCTGTTTATAGGCTCCCTTTAGGTACTGGAAGGCTGGTTCTAAATTCACCATTCCTAAGTTTAAAAATTTATGGCCAACAAGATAACAAGCAAAATAATTTTTATTAATTACACATTTCTGATAGCATTTTCTTTCCCATGAAAAATTCAACGGAGGGAGAAGCTGCTTGTGGATCAATTCTACCTTTACTGATCTATGTAATTGTGATATCATGTGTGAAAATATCCATAGGGTAGAAAATGATTAAAATAATCACTACATCTGCTTAGAGATATAGAGAATTAGAAGTCAATGAATTTAAATATTTATATACAAACTGTGCATTTTAAGAGTTTGAAGTGTAATATTAGCCTTTCAATTTTACTGAATTTACTAATAGTTGCAATATTGATCCTGTCAAGGCAATAAATTTCAAAATAAAATTCGTTCAACAATAGCTTTTCAAAAGAATGTGGAAGCTATTATTGCAGTCATTTTTAAGGTACTATTGATTTAAGTCCCTGTCATTTTTATTCACTTTATTTCATGAAAAGCCCCTCAAAGTAACACAATCATCAATTTTGAAGTTGTTTATTTAAAATTTAAAAAAAAAAAAAAAGAAGAAGAAGAAGAAGAAAAAGAAATTATTTTCATTGGTAATAATGGAAAAGCACATAAATGATTTGTAATCTCTAATTTTCAGGAGGTAGGCTACCATAACCACCTTCAGAACAGTTTAATATACATATATATATTGATTGGAAGTGCTTAAATACTTTATGGAAACAGGCAACTACGCAAATATAAATTTACACAAGTGTATCTTCCTTGTAATAAAATGAATCACGAAAATGAAACATAGAATTTAAAAAAATGATGAATAATTAGTTAGGAAAACCTGAAAGGAATTCAGTAGCACAAATAGGTTCAAGAAATATTCAGTCAATATATTTAACTTACGGTTCCCCTATCACACTGAAATACAATGACATACTAATAATTATTCTATATTCTATAACTATTCATGCCTTTGTAAAGGAAAGCTATAAAAATGAAATAAGAAATATGGAATTTGAAAAGAAAATTTAGTAAATGCGATTTTTATATGGTTTATAATCATTAAAGAATATTTAAACTTGAAGTAGCTTTAGAAGAAGTAAGACCTTATTCAACATCACCTTTTGTGCTGGAAATGGTTTTACAGAAGCTCAGTTCTTTCTAACTTGTTTTATGCTGTTCTTGATGGCAGTTTTCACTATTTGTATTACCATTCCTGCAAGCTGAGATCAGTTTGACATTTGACAATTCCACGTTATCCCTGCACTAACTAGATGTATTTTTTTTTCTCTTCATCGTTCTTCCAGCAGATCTCTTTTTTTTTAAGGCTTTTCCATTCCTGTTTATCTATTTTTATTTACATTGGCATTCTTGTTTCTTTTTCCTATTGTTACTTCACATTCAAGTAAGATACATTTTCTACAATTCATTTTGCATTCAAAATCATTAACTTCTCACCAGATTTACTTTTGTATCCCTTATTTTTTCAAAGATTGCTCTTTGAAATTGAGGAAAAAAAGATAGCTACAGAGCCTTAGTAAATGAATGGCTTCTTTTTCAGCAGTATGCTAATTTAAAACGTCAAGAAGGTTTTAAGGTGATTAAAGCACTTCAGTAACAAGGGAAATGATCAACTGATGTCACCACCAGCAAAGCGCAGAGGACTACATTTAGAACCTTCTAACAAAGAAGAGCCCATTTCAGTGTCATCTATTTAGATTAATAGGGTTTAGAAGGTACAAAAACCTTAGCAGTGACACAACATTTGGTATTTGCTTACTCCTTCACCATATTAAAGTATATTTCCTGAAAAGCAGAATACACATCCCACTCTAAATTAAAACTATATAAAACTATATATATATATATATATGTTTTAATTTAGAGTATATATATATATAACTGGATTGCTATTGTACAATTTTCTGCTATGAATATTGTGAGTTTTTAAAATAACTCCACCTTGTTTGGAGATTATTGAATTCCACAGTCTTTAGGGAATTGGTCATGGATTCATTCTTAGCCAGCTTTAGGATGGCTTATAAGTTGTGCTTTACATTTCCTGGGAAAGCACAATAATCACCAAGTTATTCACCAGAGTTATCTGATGTGATCCTGTTTTTCCTTTTCTTTGGAGTTAGTTCACTACAATTGTAGCATGTGTTATCAAATATTATTGGTGAAAAAGAATTGTGTCCTATCTTGGTAGTGCTGTGATAACTGCGGACCTATTACATATGCCTGTACTGTACTTGCATCAGCTACAGAAAAAAAAAAAAAAAAAAAAAAAAAAAAAGCTAAAGCACTAAGTTGTGCTTATGGGAATCCTTAGACTGGTATTTCTGCTAAAGCTTAGTGTAATGAAAATATACCCTGAGTTAATTAAGTACACTGAAATAACTCTTAATAAGTAATGTCATTAGGGTTTTTTTTTTAATTGAATTTGCATTTGTCTAGGGAGTTGATAAAAGATTTTAAGAACTTGTAGAATTTCTGTGGAAAAGTAAGTAGTCAACCTATTCTTGAAAGACACTTACCTTAGGTCCACATGAGCAGATGCAACCTAAAATTCACATTCCTCAAAACGAATGAGATCTTATGTTTCTTTCATCTAAACAGATCCTGTCTAAAGCATACCATATGTAAAATACCTCAGTTTGGACTATGTTCATTCTAGGAAGCCAAAGCATGTACACAAACAAACAAACAAACAAAAGAGACATACTAGATTATAACTGAGGCCATCTCAAGTATGAATTGCCTAAGGAGAAAAAAAGAGATGTTTTTTTCCCATTAGTAAACAAGAAATGTTTCAGCATACCATAAAATGACTCAAGATGGTTTGAGACCAGGCTACAGCCATTGCTTTCAATATCAAAGGAATGGTAGCTTGTTTTATTTTGATTTCCAGAAATACACAGAAACTAGTGTACTACTTTCCTGTCCAGAAGGAACTTGCATACTTCATGTCCTGAATAATGGAACTGTTGTACAGCATAAAAAGCAATAAAGGTAGGAATCATAGATAACTCTTGTAGTGCTTGAAACAACTTATTATTTTAAACACACTGAGGGGAAAAAAAAGAGCAGAATAGAGGGGGACAATCACCTCCCTGTCCCTGCTGGCCACCCCCCTTCTGTTGGCGCCCAAGATACCATTTGCTTTCTGAGCTGCAAGAGCACACTGACTCATGTTAAGCTTTTCATCCATCAGGATCCCCAGCTCCTTCTCTACAGGGCTGCTCTCAAGGACTACTCTTTTCCATGCACTTTGCTGTGTTGAATCTCATTAGGTTCACCCAGGCCCACCTTTCAAGTCTGTTGTGGTCTCTCTGAATATATTCCTTTCTTTCCACCATGTCAACTGTTCCACTCAGCTTGGTGTCATCAGCAAACTTGCTGAGGGTGTACTCGATTCTGTCATCGATGTCATTGATAAAGATGTTAAAGAGCAAATTTTTCCTTTGTCCACCAATGCTGTCACTCGATCACAGAAGGGCACCAGACTGGTCAAGCAAGATTTGCCCTTGGTAAAGTCATTCTGGCTGTTTTGGATCACTTCCTCATCTCACATGATCCTGACCATCTCTTCCATGATGACCTACTCCATGATTTTCCCAGACATGGAGGTGAGGCTCACTGGACTGCAGTTCTCCAGGTCTTCCTTTCTCCCTTCCTTAAAAATGGAGGTGAAGTTTCCCTTTTTCCAGTCACTGGGGATTTTGCCTGACAGACATGACTTTTCAGATATGATGGGTGGCAGTCTAGCAACCCCATCAGCCAGCTCCTTCAGAAACCTGGGGTACACGTCATCCAATAGACTTGTACACATTCAATCTCATGAGGTGATCTCTGACTTGCTCTGCTCTTAGAGTAGGAAGGATTTTTCTACACCAAACCTTGTCTAGAGGATCAAAGACAACAGAGACCTGGGAAAGGCAAAGAATTAATCGAGTACCTCAGCTCCATTTCTCTTGAAACCATTTCATTTATCATATCTCATTTGCCTCTTTCTTACGACCAATGTATCTAAATAATCCCTCTTTGCTATTGTTCAAATCTCTTACCAAGTTTCATTCCACCCCTGTCTTGGCTTTCCAGATTTCATCTCTGCATATTCAGACAGCATCACAATATTCATTCCAATCTGCACATCTCTGCTTCCGCTACTTATATTTTTGTTGTTTTCACTCAGTCTGACAAGTAGATCCTTGCTAAGCCATGTCAGTTTCCAGTCTCCTCTGGTTGATTTCGTCTACCGAGGCATGGAGAGCTTTTGTACTCTCAGAAAGGCAACCTTAAAGTGCTGCCAGCTCTGTTCCATTCCTTTGTTCCGAAGGACAGTTTTCCAGGGATTCTTATCCAACAATTCCTTAAACAGCCCCAAGTTCGGTCTCCTGAAGTTCAGGATCCTGACTCTACTCTTTACCAGGCCCACGTCCTTTGAGATGACAAACTCGAGCAGAGCATGGTTGGTGCAGCTCAGGCAGCCTCCAAGCATAACCATTCTTCAAAGATCTGCTCTGCATTGGTAAGAACGACAATACCAGCATGCCTTCTGGATGATAGCCAGGAAAATGAGGTTTTAGATAGAAATTCCAGAAGTAAATAATAATGAAAATAATTTCCCGTGATTTGTGGCATTGGTCCTTATAAGCAGACTTATGTCTCATAAATCAGAAAAAAATTTTAAAAAAAAGTCTGAAATATTGAAATACTTTTTAAAAGTACTACAAAATATATCCTTGAAACTCAATTATTTAGTAGCAAAAACAACAATTAAACTGAATAAGATTTCTTTTCTGGCATGACAATCACTGATAGTTTAAAACTGCTAAAAATTTTCTGAAGACTTTTTGATATTAATGCAATCTAAGAACACTAAGGATGAAAAGCACTATATTCCAATTGTTCAATTCAAATATATACATATCATTTTTCAGAATCCTATGCTCTATTCCTTCTAGGTTCCTATGAAAGGCTTCTTTCACTTTTCTTCTCCATCCGTCACAATTGCAAAACTGAGGATGATTTGAAGGATTTACCTACTAATACCACAGGAGGAGCAGCATGTTATCCCTCCAGTTGTACTCTTCTGACAGAAGTCTGTTTGTAGAGGTGGAGAATGTAGACCAATGGGTTACTATCAGTTTTCACCATTTAAGATGTAAAATGTTATACCTGGTGCATGAAGTAAACATAGGTGCTACACCCAACAGATCTAGACTACACAGTTAAGGGTTGGACATATGCCAGATCAGCAGTTAAGAAAATCTGAGTGTGAATTGAACAAAGAGGAAAACCGGCAGAACACAAAGAAGAGATCATTAAAGTATGCAGAAAACATCATCAACAACAACAACAACAGCAAAAGATGTATCATTCACAGCACATTAAAGAAAATTAGCAATCTGAATATCAAAAGGATTGGAAGATATCCTGACAAACGTTCTGGGCAATTCTTACACTACATTAATGCAACATCAGCATCAGCAAGTACAATATACCAGTGGAGAGAAATAGTATCTTTCTCATAAACATAAATTTATATATATATGTATATAAATACTTGAAATTGTTCCTATCTTTCCCGGGGAAGTCATAGAAAGCCTTCCCCCTCCTCCACCTCCCAATCCCCCCATGTTATCTTCAAACAAAAGTTCTGAAATTTTCAAGAAAATGCAAGCTACTGCTATTTTGAAATTAAGAACAAAAACACATATTAAAAAAAAAAAATCGTGGTGACATGCAACTAATTGTAAGTTGGAGTCATGACCTGAAGATTTGTTAAAATTAGCAATCTTGAATTATGTCTCATTTAAAACAGAACACAGAAATAATAATAAAGACAGCAGCCTGGGGAAAAGGTTTGAATACAATCCATTGTAGAAATATCCAATAAAGGTAATGCAGTACTGCAAATATTCACAGCTTCTTACTTATTCTCATTTTTCAATTACTAAACTTTTAAGTTAATTTTTTCAAGAAAAATATTGATTTATATTTCAGTAATACTTTTTTCCTCTTGAAAAACGGTATTAGGGAAAAAAAAAAAAAGTGAGAGATTGTTATAGGAAATAGAATAAGGCAGTAAAAAACAGATTAAATAAAACAGGTTTTTTTTTCCAATTGTGTTACCTAAGACAAATATTTTTTCTTCTTTTTAAAAGGTCCATATAAAACTTACTCAAAATATCCCAAAACTCATCACTTCCTCAGTTTACTCATAGCTCATTTCTTGAATGGACTTCTTTCCCTAAAAGCTTGTAACTCAAGAGTTGTCCTCCAGCTTAAGAAGATACAAAAATTCTCACTGATGTGCATGAAAATTATGTCTTTGCAAATGAAGGCCTTTAAGGTGACTTCTTCACATACAGTCTCTCAGGATGTATCAGACTACTATTGAGTTCTATACTGCTTCTAAATTTCAGACAGCAAATCACAAATATGTTTGCAACATCTGCAGAAGATGACTTCAGTCAGCTCTAAGAAAAATACACATTTAATGTGCAACCTGACCAACTAAGTGCCCCAGAACTGCCAAAACAGATAAGTCTGTACATGGATAATGAAAACAATATCCATAAACACAGTGGAGATGTCTGTACTGCTAAATCCTAACTCCGATCTCTGAAAATTCCTCAAAAAATGCAGTCCCTATATGATATGTGCTAACTAACTGGTCATCGACAATTAAAGATTTTGTCAGTTTTATTTTTTTTAATTTTCATTATTCTAGCACCAATTTTTAAATGACACTGAATTTAGAAGAAAATATGATGGAGTGTCGTAGCATTTTTGCAGCTGTTTTTGTCTTAGTAGACTTGAAAACCCCATATTCTTTCCAATCTCAGCCCCATTGACTGAATACTTAGAATTGTGTGTGAACAGCTCTTCATTAAAAACAATCTTGAGTATTTTGCTGTTAATATTCTGGTTTATCTGCCAATCCTTTTACAAGGGTCAGGTAGCATAGAATTTCACTGCAAACATCTCTTTTTGTAGTGTTTTTTTGTAACGGTTCCACTCTGATGGACAGGTAAACACCACACTGCTCCCTCACTCTTTCTCAAATGAACTGAGGGAGAGTTGAGATAAGGACACAGAGATTCCTCACCAATTACCATCATGGGCAAAACAGACTAAGCATAGGGAGATTAATGCATTTATTGCCGAGTACTAACAGACTAAAGCAGTGAGAAACTAAAAGCAAATGGAAAACATTCTCTGTCCCTACTTCAAAAAAGGTCCCTCCTACAGGATGACATCCTTCCTGACCGGATCCTGTGTGGGTTTCCCACAGGCTACAGTTCTCCCAGCTCTGCTCAAACACGGCTCTGTCCCACGGGCTCACTCTTCAGGCACTGCTCCACATGAACCTCACAGGGAGAAGCTCTCTCAGCCCTCCTTCCCCACTTCAGGCTGTTCTTCACTGGCTGCAGCTCAGGCCAGTGAAGAAGCAGTGCATGTCAAAAACACTCAGATTAATCAAGAACTGATGACACTTCAGAAATGAAGGGAGCTGTTGCAGGCAGGGCTAACTGCAGATGAACCATGAGGAAACCAGATGGCTGACACTTCAAACAAGGCTTCAGAAAGGTTCTAAAGGAGTTCTTAAACAGAAGAATGGGGAAAAGCTGAGAGCTAGGAAAAAAGCGTTGAGCTGGGCACAGAGGAGCAAAGGCTTAGAAAAGGACCTCTAGTGAAGGATAAAACAGAGGACAGCAACAGTCACATGGAAAGTGGAAAGAGAACAGACAGAATGTGTCAAATTATCATAATGAATAAAAGAACTTCCTAAAGTGCATTCATTGCATACTTGAATGTCATGCTCCAGGATCTTAGCTTTAGGGTAAGGAAAATCAAACTTTATAACATCTTCCAATATTATCCAACATTATCTCAATGATTTTTTCACATCCACCCATTATTTGCACTTTAAATGCCTCCCTATCTCCCACCACAATAAAAGCAAATTTTTAGCAGAGGCTATAATAAATTTTCTCTCTCTAGTCTGCATGAATAGTTATTATCTAACTCCAACACCTTAATTCAGATGTTTAAAGCTAGGGTGGGTTTTTTTGTTTTGTTTGTTTGTTTGTTTGTTTGTTTTTTCTTCTGTTACAGCTATGACTGGCTGAGAAATATTTTTGTGTTCAAGCTGAGCTTCCACTGTTCCAGACCTACATACCTATGGGAAACACACAGGACAGAAATCCATTAAAAGAAATGATGAGTAATAGAGTGAAACTGTACAATGAAGTGAAAATCATGAACATTTTCAAGAATGCAGAAAAGAAACTGAGAAGGGAAATTAAGTGGGGCAGTAAACAAAAACAAGAGGTTGCTAACAGGAGATCAAATTTGGGAAAGCAGTTCTTTAAGCACTATGGGAGGAGAATAATGTTCTTCTCTATTATAGTTATATATCCCAACAACAAGTAAAAACAAAAAGACTTACCACACTTTTGTCTGAAGTTTTCAGGCCCCAAAAAACTGCGATTTGCACAGTCTGGATTATGGACCAGTGTCCTTGTGAGAAATTTTATGTGGTAATCAGATGTTGATTAACACTAGATGTAAGAAATGATTACCTGTTACAACTGAAGTTGAAGAAGATAAGTAAGTTACCAGTAATAAAGTTTCTAACCAAAAAAATTTTCATAAATAAAAACATGGGGTCTAGTTACTGAATTCAATAAATTACAGATGACAGGTCCACCTCTAAAAATATTTAAAAGATTTCTTCCATCGTTTGTTTTCTACATCAGCTTTTTATACTAGTGAGGTAAGACAGTCTGTAGATCAAGCTGAACTACTCCCCAAGACAAAAAAGGCACAGGGAAAAGAGGAAGCAGAGGTGCCTCATCAATGTCCTAGTACCAGAACAGCACTTCACACAGCTGGAGAGTAGGAAAAAGCAGTACTTCCATTTTTTTCTAGAAAGTTTTACCTGGGGAATGGAGATAAGGAACTTTTCAAAGAAATTCAGGTGAATCATTGTCAGAATGGCAATGACTAGATCTTTCTAAAAACCTTCATCTGCCTACTTTTAAAGGCCTTTCAGAAACAGGAAAGGGCTAAGAAGGGAAAAGAGGGAAAATTATAAGCAATAAGAAGCTGGGAAATATGCTGGTTTTGAGATAAAATTATTTTTAAGATGCATGGCACTGAAAAGTCATTTAAAGAAATGGATGCCTTATAGTAAATTTAAGTGAAACTGCACCACCTGTATAATGAAGTAGTTTGGTAATACATTTTAAAGATAAAATCCGAAAAGCCGCAAAAATAGCAACTAATCTGCCTTGTAAAAGGATATACAAATCTTTTCCACCATACATGAAATACATGATTTATTATGTATATCGTTTATTATGTATATAACGAATCTTCATGAGCTTTCTTATTTGAATGTGGGGTTTTTTTTGTTTGTTTTTGTTTTTGTTTTTTTTATTGCATGCTTATTTTTGAAATTACTTAGAATTATTTATTTTTGTTATTGTTGTTTGGTTGATTTTCCTTTGACAACATAACAATCAGTTAAATACAGAGCAAATTAGTATTTCTCTTCATGGAGTATTTTCGCCTCTAAGAAATAACTCTGCTAGGAAACATTTGCCTGTATCATCTCTTGAAACAAAAACAAAATGACAAATTGCATAGCTCAGCCTATTTCTGACACTTCACTTTAATTCATAGTGGCGAACAGTTTTGCTGAGGTTTCATATAATTTACATGCTTCCTGTTTGGCTCTCCTTTTTCTGCTATATGCTAGCTGGCTCCCAGGGCTTTACTGAGCAAAATGTGTGCACTTAAAAGGCATGATACAGTTTCACATATGAACTCTGTTATCCATGTAGATTTCACATGCACACTTCAGGAGAGAAAAAAATAGTTTAATGTCATACTATGCTGCTGTTATAGAATTTTCTACATTTACAGAGAGCAGAAGACTAGGCAGATGACTCCTTTAGGCAACAAAAAGCCTTCTTAGATAAAATGGGATTTTTGTTCGTAAGGTTTCAGAGCAACAGATTGCTTTCCAGACTGATACTTCTTGCATCTGCAGAATGCATTGCTTATTGTATAGACTGACAAGGAAAACAAATTATGATGATACCAGCAGCAAATGACTTGTTCTGTACTGCTGTTTACAGGCCACTGACTTGGAGGATTTCCCAGAACTGCAAGTAGAAGGAAATAACCTGTCTCAAATAGGAAATATTCAATATGCTCAAAAAGGATGTATTGCTTTTCAGTACAGAAAGTCCATGGACATCAACTTTCTTCTCTCAGAAAGTGACTGCATACCACTTAAATGCTGTTACAATACATTTCTGTAGTGTGTTTTCCTAATGTGTTCATCTTAGATGCCACAGCTTTGCATAGTGAGCTTTGCATGCATCACAAAGAAAAATGTTTTGTGATAATGGATGCTAAAGAAGCCTGTTTCCTATGGCATCCAGTTTTGCAGATGGTCATAGTATTTATAATGACAATTCCATGTGTATTGTCTGGTGTTAACAAAGTATGAGTTCACTCAGAACTGTGCTTACCAAAGCTGTGGAGATTGGACTGACATAAAAGAAAATACATTACAATCTTTTTTTCAACTTAAAGAAATGCCATTATCTCCAAAATGATTTCTGCTGCTGTATTAAATCCACACCCAACAAATTAAAGTGGAGAAAGTACTAATTGTCAAGCATTAATATAGGGATATGCACACAGGGCAGGCATCTTGCTTATTCCCTTACTACATCAGCCTACAGGAACTGCTCACTCAGTAATTTCCATGATACTGGTGAGACCATGTTTCCAGGTGCCACATAGATATTAATGGTATCTACTGTAATTCCAGTTACTGCTCCACTCTTTTTTTTTTTTTTTTTTTTTTCCTTTTTAATGAGTGTGCTTGCACACAAAGAATTTTGCTTATGTTTTCATGATATTGACAGAATATATCTGACATTTAATTAGTATTAATGGAAACAGTAAGCTGCTTCTCAAATTTTTGTTGATATTTAATTCCTCAGCCTCTACTGTGAAGAGTCAGTGAAGCTATGTGAAGGTTTTGTGATATTTATCAGATATCATAAGTTAGAAGTATTAATTTGATTATCCCTTCTGATCAGAGAGGAATTTCTTGCTTAATTTAAATCTTCTAAAGTCTTTTTTTATAGTAAAGTCTATACTTCACATTTTTTAGAAATATACTCTTGCAAGTATGTCGGAAGATGAAAGAGGATTATTCCTCTAACTTTTATTATTTCAATATAAGAAGGGCACTGATTTCAGTGGAGGATATAAGAATGGTGTATCGGGCTTCCATGGCAAAGGGCTGATAGTGGGGCCTGCATGGCTCCTCTGTGAGGTATGGCTGGGGCTGCCCCATGCAGGACACAGCTGGCTCTAAGCAGCCATGGGTGAGCACCTTGGGGAAATGTACTGTGAAAGGGTGAAATGTACTGTGTAGCCGCTGGGAGATAAAGCAGTGAGAAAACATAGGAGGGAAGCAATTCTGCAGACCCCAAGGTTGAAGAAGAAGGAAGGGGAGAAGGTGCTCCTGTGCCTGGAACAATGATTTTCCACAGAGAAGGAAACACTGGAGCAGATATTGACACTGCAGCCTGTGGAGGACCTCATGGTGCAGCAGGTGGATGTTCGCTGAAGGAAGCTGCAGACCATGGAGATCCCATGCAGAAGCAAACTGTGGCTTCCATGTTGGAGCTGACTTTTCCTAGACTACAGACTACAGTATAGACCCAAGACGGAGCAAATCTGGGGAAGGGAGCAGGTCTGCCCATGGGAGGGACCTTGTTCTTGAGGGAGAGAGAGAGAAAGAGGGCAGAGATGAACTGTTAGGAACTGACCATAATCCCCATTCACCATTCTTCTGTGCCACTTGATGGGAGAGGAGGCAGAACAGTCAGGAAAGAATTAGTCAAAGTAAGACTGGGAAGAAGGGAGGGACCGAGGAGAAGATGTTTTTAGTTTTGTCTTTTTTTCTTACCATCCTACTCTATTTTTTAACCAGGAATAAATTGTATCAATTTTCCACACTTTTGGCTAGTTTTGCCAGTTACATTAACTGGTGAGTTCCCTGTTCTTCTCTTGAGCCATGAGCTTTTCCATTTACTTTCTTCCCACCCTGTTGAGAATGGGAAGTGTGAGAGCAGTTGGCATTTAGTTGGGGGCAAATAACAGCTTCAATTAATGCAACTTCTTCTAAAATCATGTGTTAAGAAAATTTATAGTGCATGTCTCATGAAGTAGTTCAAATGTAAAGATTAATTGAATTCTTACACTTAAAAATTTTTATTCGTAAGGTTAAATCAACCTTTTAAATAGTAATCAAGCTCACTTAGGATGGTGTATGAAATATTTCCAGAACAAACTACCTTAATATTTCAATAAAATGCTTTATAGCAAATTTTGTCTCACTGTGAAATATACTTCATAAAGAACCAGACTAAATAGTTCCGCTACTAAAATAGATATTCACCTTTAATGATACAGATCATCTATGTATTCAAGTGCAGTTGGCAGTTTGCTAAATGAGCTAGGGCAGCACCAAAAAAATTATTTGTTTAATTGAGATTCACTATGCTATATTAAAGTTTAATCAGTTTCAATCAGATATTATCAATTCTAATATAATGAATATTAATTAACACTGATGTCATAAAAAATCTATTACAAGGATATGTCTTTACTGTTTTATTTTTTACTTTAGGTATTTCTCTCACATTCTAGTTCACTGTCAACCTAGTTTGTGAACGTAGAATATGGAATGATTAATGCCGATTGCGTTGTAAGTAGCTGAGGATTTTATGCACCTCTGAAACTCCAATTGTTGTTCCACATGAGAAATAATGAATATAATTCTTCAACCATAAGAACAGAAACTCTTTGCACAAATGCAGATCCCTACAGGCAGATCACTTTCAAGCTGAATTCCTAAAATAAGTTCTAGTTGATTGTGTACTAATTGGCATAGCTGCCATTGCACAGCAGTTGATTCACTAAACAGAAAGGCCAATAGCAAAAGTAAACCACAATACAGCTGCTTGAAACCGTCTTCTACTTAAAGTGTTCAGAGACAAGACAGCTCTTACAATAGCATTCATTCAAAATTAAGTGTGCTTCCTATATCACTTCTGTTCTCCCTTCAGAGAAGACATCACAAAGGTTATGTTATTCAATTAAAATATGAAGATAGACATTGACAGCTTCCTCTACCTGTAAGATGTTCTAAATAGATGTTTAAATTTAAGGAGGCTTCTGCCTCTATTTTTTTTTTTTTAACTTATAAATATGAAAAGCACATTTGCAAAAACAAACAAACAAATAAATAAATGCAAATCCCATGACATTTTAGATGAGAGATTCTCCTAATATGGTTAGCTAGTTAAAAATCTGACAGTGTATCCACTGTGATATGTTATGCAATATAAATCTAATCTGTGTGTGCAAAAACTGACAGGAGAAGCCTTCAAAAAAAAAAAAAAAAAAAAAAAAAAAAAAAGATTTTTTTTTTTTTTTTTAATTTATTAAAAAAAGTTTTAAATTTCAACATTTACAGAGTGACTCCTGGGCATCGGTACAGCCATATTAAAGTTAATGGGAAGTTGTGTATGTACCATTATGACTGCAGCACTGAGGTCCTGAAGACCTCTTGAACTCTCAAGACTGTCTCTATTATATATCAGTACATATATTCCATTTCTTTCTAAACTGGGATTGGGAATTAATGACACCTGAAGCTTCTTTTCACTTATAAAACTGCCACTATTTCTATGTAGTAGGGGGACAAAATATCTTCTTGTTTTATGAGAGACATCTACGATCACATTTATGGGAAGACTGAAAAAAAAGTATGAGAAATAAATTAAAAATCTATTTTTATGAGAGTCAAGAAGCATAAGTGATAAATTACAAATAGAAAAAAAAAATTCCTTTACATGGTTTTGCAATAGCAAATAGGTCAGATTTTCTAAAATAAGAAAAAACCTGTGCCCCAGACTACACTGTTATAGGTATATATCACCTCAAATCCTTCAACTCTCCTTCACTTCATGTAATATTTTAAAATTAGAAGATAGTACAGTGTTCCTCTTTTGCTGAGAAACCCTAACACAAGCAGTTTGACTAGCTATAGCAGCAAAATTTAGGTGCAATTTAGGTGCAAAATAGGCTTTTGTAGAGAGCATCTGCAATATAATGAATACTTCAGTTAGTGTCACTATCCACCAAAATAGCTAGAAAACTCTGTCCTGTTTTCTGTGCCACAGTTGTCTGCACTAAATGGATAAGAATTGATAGTATCTTCCTGCTGCATCAACATGTATGTTACCTAAATGTGCACTGTGCAGTGCCTTATACTCAAAGGAGGGAGAAAAAAATAGCAAAATATAAATGGTAAGAATTTTTTTTAATTAGCTGATTTGAACCTTAGCCTTCATTCCAGAAAACTGTGTACACTGTACAGAGTGTACATCGTTTTCCTTTTGTTAGTTCCATCTAGAGAAATCAAAAGATTTTCATCTAAGCATAAATCCTATTTTAGAAGATATATAGAAATGAGGTTCATTTGTGCTAAATGATTGAGACTCTGATTAGCCTTTAATATTGTTGTGGTAAACTTGCTAGTGAAAAACAAGAAAAACCAGGAAGAAGATTACTGAGGTTTTATTTGAATTACTGACAATGTGGTTGGTAACCTACTCCTCTCAATTTACCTCCTAGGCATCCCAGCAGTGGGAGATGCATATGTTCAACTCCTAATCACTCTTTCTTTCTCTGTTGTTACTCTATACTCCATATAGTTTTGAGTTTACACATAGTTTTTGAGGACATGCAGTCATCTCAGAATGCTCACATAAATTTAAGTGTTTTGAATTTAAAGTAGAGAAAGACTGTTTTTGTGAACAATCACAGAACTGTCAAGAAAATATTTTCACTCTCAAAGAGATACAAAAGCATTTGCAATCTAGAAATATGATGTATTTTTTTGACAGTGTGTTGCCCTTTCACCTTTCAGCTGAGATAAAGTTAATTTTCTTCCTGATAGCTGGTATGATACTGTGTTTTGGATTTAGAATGGGAATGATGTTGATCACACACTGATGTTTTACTTATTGCTGAGCAATTCTTACGCAGAGTCAAGGACTTTTCTGCTTCTCATGCTTCCCTGCCAGGAAGGAGCTAGGGGTGCACAAAGGGCTGGGACTGCTACAGAGCTTGCTCTCTATATCCTTTTATTTATTTATTTTTCTCCTTCTTTTTCTATTGTGTTAAACTGTCTTTATCTCAACCAACAGGTTCTAACATATACGCTTTTTAATTCTCTTTCCCAGCACACTAGGGGAGAGTGAGTGAATGTCTGTGTTGTGCTTAGCTGCCTGCTGGGTTAAATCATAGCAGATGTTTGAGTGTATCGTAAAAGGAGGGGGATGTAGCACAGTAAAGAATCGACCACCTAATTCCTAGCTGTTTAGTATCTCTGTGGAAGTTATGTTGATATCTTACACACAATGGTAATCTTCAAAAACTTTAACATATATCTTCAATACAGACTAGCAGTAAGAAGAAACTCAAATCAATACTAAGAGAAAAGGCAGCTCTCTTTAGATGTGTCAGGAAGCAAGAACAGTTCATGCTACAAATACGAAATAGGATTCTCTGCCAAGTATGAATATCCTGCTATGACATATCACGCTAATACTCTGCTATCATGTCTTGCCATAGATGACATTTCTCCAAGGGTTTGTGATATGACAGTAGCATTGTATTAATTCCAGAACTAAAATAAAAGAGCCAACATAATAGTAACAAACAAACAAACAAACAAACAAATAAATAAATAAAATGAAAGGGAGAGCCAGCAAATCACTGGAAAAAAAAATAATAAAATAAAATTAATGAAGATACTGAGCTGTTCTCTACCCACAGGGGCTCTCAAACTTTAGAATAAAATGAAAAATGAAAAAGGAATTAAAAAAGAAAGAAGGGAATCTAAAGCAAAAGCAACATTTAGGTATGCATTTCTAATAAATAAAACAAAAAGCAACATCAACTTGTGCAACAGTCTGTCCTGTTGAAAAAGAAACAAAAATAATAGGTAGTCTGGTCAGGTTCAAACACAGATGAAAGCAAATCCAATAGAAGACAATGTTGAGTTACTGTTGCATAAAGTGGGTGGAAATTTTACTTCCCAGATATATCTCTATTGGGTACGTGTTACAGAATGGCGCAAAGTGCAAGCTACAATGTATCAACAAATAAAATTTGAGCAGAAGGAAAAGAGAGTATCTTGAAAGCAGGTCTCACGAGCTTTTCCCTATTTCTGAAGAGTGCATCGGACTAAGGCTGATGTAAGCGTTAAATGTAGTACTCTTCAGAATTCACTTGTTCCAAGAAAAAGAACGACATTTCAATCAGGAATAGAATTATCAACGTATAATTTGTTAAATTTATACAGCAGTTTAAACTATGCTAAGAGGCAGAGGGATTTTAACTATTAGATAATTATCATAACACTGACGAAAGCACAAATATGTTAACAGCAATCAAAGGGAAGCACAATTGCAAGTGCCACATTTTGCATATGAATAATTCAAAAATGTGGCTCTTTGTATGTGCAGTTGAGGACTCAAGTGATGTATTCTGTCACCATTTCCACTAAGCACTTGAGTGGCTCTCATGAAAACATGTATTAATTTGCCTGTGGTGTGGAGCATTAATATAAGCTTTAAAAAACACAGCTGGAAGGTTTAGCTAGTGTGAAACATCAGTGCCAAGAAAAAAAATCACATCTTGCTATTTTTGTGACCTGTTTAAGAAAGCTTAATAGCCAAACGATGGTGTGGTCAAAAACAGAGCTTACCAACATTAGTAAAGACCATAAAGGAAAAATAGATTGTCAGTCACATTTAATGTCATACAAAGTAGTGGCAGCTATTCACTTAAAAGATATAGACATCACTTTCAGCCAAAGCCCATGCATAGTGTACACAGGCAGTCAGAAGAAACGTAACAAATGTCAAGACGCACCAGGAAAGAAATAGACAAATTTATTTAAGGAGGTCAAATTAATCTCATCCCTGCCACTAAAATTTTCTGAGATATGTCCAGGGAGCCTCTGAAATAGGTACTAACAAAACATGATGAAACACCCAAAAATGTATACACCTACAGGTTTGCACTGTAAAATGTTTCCATTTAGCATAGTAGAGTTGGGCCCCCCCAAATTTGACCAAAACTTAAGCTTTAATTATGGACAAATATTTTTAAAAAAATTCTAATCTGATATGAATTGTTTCACAAAGTCATTTGGCTTTTATACAGTTACAAATTAGTAGTTAGAATGCTGGATATGCTGGATTTATTTTGACTTTTAGGATTCCTACCAATAACAAAGAGAATACATTGGATCCTCATTTTTTGTATAAATTTTGCTAATTAGATATCACTTCCTTTAGTGACATTTTTCAGCCTTTTGTTAAGAAATTAAATATTAGTCCATACATACTAGCTAGCAGTCCAGGAGTACAAAAATATAAGATGTGAACCCTTCCAAATATGTTCAGGCACATCTTTTTCTGCATCAATAAATAGGAAATCATTTCTCCCAGTTGAAGTGTTTTAATTTCTAGTGTAGCCAATAGAGTAGCACCTGCCTCTGGAGATCTCCACAGGGAGATTTTTTCTGTCTTATGTAGGCTGATGTACATAGTGGTATTTTATACTATGGCAAGATTTTCTGAAATTAGGAAGAAATTATTTGACCTCGAAATATAAATTCCAAGAAATATACATTATTTTTAAGATCAGTACCTCTAAGATTATCTTTTGAAAGAAGAAATACACTGAAATGATGAAGATCCAATTGCCTAATGACTGTAACAAAATATACTTATTTCATAACCTTAGCATTTGTGCTTGCAAATAAGATAAACGAATTGTGTCCTTAAATTATTGGGGAATAAAAGAAAAATAATTACTGTTATTATTGCTACCATATGCAACTAACTTTTTTTAATCATGATTGCCTATTAAATAAGAGTGATAGCTGCAGACTGCAGAATATAAGAGAATATGCACTGAACCCATTGTTTGTCTACCATGAAGATAAATGAATGAGGAGGAGTCATTTAAAAAGCTCTTCAAAATACCAGTCTGTCCATGTGAAGATTTTTACAGAAGAAGGTGACTTTGTCAAACCATTTTCATCAATGACTGGTTCACCTAAGTTCATGCCAGTTCCTCTGATTGCACTTCACTGCTGGGAGCACGGATCTGTAGAGTCCAGAGCACAGATTATAGCAGTCTGGGTCCAAAGGAATCAAAGGTTCCATTGATTTTTGGTAAATCTACTATTTACAGAAAAAAAAAAAAAAAAAAAAAAAAAAAAAGAAGATTACCTTGAACCTCTCAAAAAGGAGAAATGTCATATGGGCCACTGTGGCACGTACTAAACACATCTGTTTTGTAAAGTTTGTAAACAATTGTAATTTAAACATGTAAAATATGTAATTTAAAAGAGTAGCCCAGAAACCAAAGCCTTACAAGAGATGCTCTCTCTTAAACAACAAATTTTAGCAACAAGTTAGAGTATTTTAAACAGAATAGACCCTAGAAATCAAATTCTATGTTTAAGCACCAAATGTTTACATACTTTAAAGCAGATTATTTTCTATGGATTTTAAACACTTCTGTATCTATATAGCAAGAAAACAGGAAACATTGGAGCAGCCTTATTCTTTTCTATGGGAAGGGCAAAATAAAATCTATTAGATCAAATTTGATTTCTTTTCTCATGTACACATTAAAGATGATCATGAAAGAATGTTTAATGTACCTGTTCTTCTGCTTCTTGGTAATATTTAGCCATTTCTACAATAAATGTTGTCACGGAGTTGATCAGATCAATCCATGTCCGCGACAGGGGGCGACAGGCCTCTGCCCTCCCCCCCACCCCAGTCCCGCAAAAATGGGAAGGAAGGAAGGGAGGAAAAAAACAGCGGCAACAATCTATGGAGGAAAACTTATTTTACTATAATATCGGAATACAAAATAACCAATATATACAATTTAGTTGAAATTGAGATTAATAAATCAGACAAGATAAGAGAGAGAGAGAGAGAGTTCCCGGGACCGATTCAAACCTGAAAAGCTTGGAACGGCCAGGAAAGCACCTCCAGCACCCACTGCAAGGCAGCAAGAGAGCGCCCCCAAACCCGGAAGGGCCAGATCCCGTGACTGCTGTAATGTACAGGGATAGGTAGCTGGGATTGGGGCAGTGACACTTTAATGCCCCGTACACTACATGATGTTTTGATGTGGAATACTAAAATTCAAAAACAAACAAACAAAAACATAAAACCATGACATTCCACCCCTTATTCTACATCGTTACATCATGCTTAATATATATATACATATATACAAACAAACAAAAAATGATTAAAATGTACACATGGCTATATACATATACATAGAATTAGTAACTGCACTCCCCCGGCATCAAGTTTCCTTGTGGTACACATTGAACATCCCCATTCTTCTGCATTACCCACCAAGTGGATCCTGGTCCCTGGGCAAAAACTGTACCACGGAGAGGTTTGCCCTTTCCAGAAGCTGGAAGAACCCAAACTGCCTTTCCTAACATGTTCTTTACATGTACAACGGGGACTTTATCTCCCTCTACAGTATGTAGGGAACTGGATTGGTTAGGACCATCACGATTGATAGATCCTCTGGTATTGACTAACCAGGTGGCTTCTGCCAAATGCTTCTCCCAGTGCTTAAATGTTCCGCCACCCAGTGCTTTTAGCATCGTCTTTAGCAATCCATTGTATCGTTCAATTTTACCAGAGGCTGGTGCATGATAGGGAATATGGTAAATCCACTCGATGCCATGATCTTTGGCCCAAGTATTTACAAGAGAATTTTTGAAATGAGTCCCATTATCTGACTCAATTCTTTCTGGGGTGCCATGTCGCCACAAGACTTGTTTCTCGAGACCCAGTATGGTGTTTCGGGCGGTAGCATGGGGTACTGCATATGTTTCGAGCCACCCAGTGGTTGCCTCCACCATAGTAAGCACATAATGCTTACCATTGCGAGATCGTGGCAAGGTGATATAATCAACCTGCCATGCCTCCCCATATTTGTACTTTTGCCATCGCCCTTCCTCCCACAGAGGTTTCATCCTCTTGGCTTGTTTGATGATGGCACATGTTTCACAGTTATGAATAAGCTGTGCAATGGCATCCATAGTTAAGTCCACCCCTCGGTCTCTAGCCCATTTGTATGTTGCATCTCTCCCTTGATGACCTGAGGTCTCATGGGCCCACCAAGCCAAAAATAATTCACCCTTGTTCTGCCAGTCCAGGTCTATTTGAGCCACCTCAATTCTGGCAGCTCGGTCTACCTGATGGTTATTTTGCTCCCACTGCTGTAACCACCCCCATAAGGCATTCGCTACCATCCATGAGTCTGTGTAAAGATAGAGCATTGGCCACCTCTCCCGCTCAGCAACATCTAAGGCCAGTTGGACAGCCTTTACCTCTGCAAATTGGCTTGATTCTCCTTTCCCTTCAGTGGCCTCTGCAACTTGTCGTGTGGGGCTCCACACAGCAGATTTCCATCTGCGATGCTTTCCCACAATACGACACGATCCATCTGTGAACAGGGCATATTTCTTTTCATTCTCTGGTAGTTCATTGTATGGTGGGGCTTCTTTAGCACGTGATACTTCTTCTCCTGGTGGTGTTCCAAACTTTTTACCTTCAGGCCAGTCCATGATGACCTCTAGGATTCCTGGACGGCTGAGGTTCCCCATCCATGCTCGTTGTGTAATCAGTGCAATCCACTTACTCCAAGTGGCATCAGTAGCATGATGGGTGGAGGGAACCTTTCCTTTAAACATCCAGTTCAGCACTGGCAGTCGAGGTGCCAGAAGAAGCTGTGTTTCAGTACCGATTACTTCGGAAGCAGCCCGAACCCCCTCATATGCAGCTAAGATCTCCTTCTCAGTTGGAGTGTAGTGCTCTTCAGACCCCCTGTATGCCCGACTCCAGAATCCCAGGGGTCGGCCTCGGGTCTCTCCTGAGGCTCTTTGCCACAAACTCCAAGTGGGACCGTTTTCTCCAGCAGCAGTATAGAGGATGTTCTTTATACCCTGTCCCGTCCGTACTGGCCCTAGGGCCATGGCATGGGCTATCTCCTGTTTAATCTGTTCAAAAGCCTGCTGCTGCTCAGGGCCCCATGTAAACTCATTTCTCATTCGTGTCACATAATAAAGGGGGCTTACAATGAGGCTGTAGTTTGGAACATGCATTCTCCAAAAACCCACTGCACCCAGAAAAGATTGTGTCTCTCTTTTGCTAGTGGGTGGAGACATGGCAGTGATTTTGTCGATCACATCTGTCGGGATGTGACGACGGCCATCTTGCCACTTTATACCTAGGAACTGAATCTCCTGGGCAGGTCCTTTCACTTTGCTTTGCTTAATAGCAAAACCAGCACTCAGAAGAATTTGGATCATTCGCTCTCCTTTTGTAAAGACTTCTTCTGCTGTATCGCCCCACACAATGATGTCATCAATGTACTGCAGGTGCTCAGGAGCACTGCCCTGCTCCAATACAGTTTGGATCAGCCCATGGCAAATGGTTGGGCTGTGTTTCCACCCCTGGGGCAAACGGTTCCAGGTATACTGAATGCCCCTCCATGTGAAAGCAAACTGTGGCTTACATTCTTTGGCCAAAGGAATGGAAAAAAAGGCATTAGCAATGTCAATGGTGGCATACCATTTGGCCGCTTTTGACTCCAGTTCATATTGGAGTTCTAACATGTCTGGCACAGCAGCACTCAGTGGGGGTGTGACTTCATTCAGGCCACGGTAGTCCACCGTCAGCCTCCATTCTCCACTGGCTTTACGCACTGGCCATATGGGGCTGTTAAAAGGCGAGTGAGTTTTGCTGATCACTCCCTGGCTCTCTAGTTGACGAATTAACTTATGAATGGGGAGCAAAGAATCCCTGTTGGTGCGGTACTGACGCCTGTGCACCGTTTTTGTAGCAATCGGTACCTGTTGCTCTTTTACTCGCAGCAGCCCCACAACAGATGGATCTTCTGACAGGCCAGGCAAAACAGACAGCTGCTTAGTGTTGTCTGTGTCCACAGCAGCTATTCCAAAGGCCCATCGATACCCCTTAGGATCCTTGAAATGCCCCCTTCTGAGATAATCAATACCTAGTATACATGGAGCCCCTGGGCCAGTCACAATAGGATGTTTTTGCCAGTCCTTACCAGTGAGGCTTATCTCAGCCTCCAACACAGTCAATTCTTGAAAGCCCCCGGTCACTCGAGAAATATGGATTGATTCTGTCCCTTGGTGACTCGAGGGCATCAGAGTGCACTGTGCACCAGTGTCCACCAGTGCCTTATATTTCAGTGGTTCTGATGTGCCAGGCCATCGAATCCACACAGTCCAATATACTCTATTATCCCTTTCCCCCCCCTGACTGAGGGCAGGGCCCCTCTATTCATTACCTGTGGTAACTGGAGCAACTGCACTGGTGGTTGATCTGCTTTGTAATTCTTTCACCCGGGCTCGTAGTACAGGAGTAGGTTGACCGTGCCACTTCCCCATGTCTTCTCCATGGTCACGTAGGTAATACCATAAGACAATTCGCGGTGTATTACCCCTTACTTGAGCCGGAGAGCGTTTGCTTCTAACAGCTGAGATCTTTGATGGTGCACGTGAGAAGGAAGGTTCATCGCCTTTAGTTAGGTGGGCTCGCATCATCTCCTTCATCTCCTTCATCTCCTTCATTAGACTCTTTTGATTATCCTGATCTTCATCAAACGTCTCTGATACTGCTACAGGTTTGTCACGGTTAATCAGTTGAGACACTTGCTCCGTCATCATTCTTGATATAGCAGCAACGGCAGAATGAATTGGGGACAGCAATTGTTCGTAGTTTTGGAGCGTAACAATTAATTCATAAACTAAGGGCGTTCTCTGTTGTTCGTTGAATCTGTCACACGCTGACATCAGTGTAGAGGCATATTTGTCCGGCGCTGTTGTCACGATTTTCTGTCATATCTCAGGCGTTGTCCTCACTCTTTCAGGGTCGCGGTTTTGGTGTGAATGGTTAGGAACAAAGTCAGGGTCATACAACATTTCCACCACTCCTATTTCCCTCAAATACTGGATACCCTTTTCAACTGTATCCCATTTCTTCATCGCAATCTTCAAGCCATTTTTGAAGGGATACTTTTCCTTCACGGCTGTTAACACTCGTTCCCAGAGGGAGGCAGCCTCATCCGAACATCGACTAATTCCTCTATCAATAGCTGGATCTCTGGCAATGGCACCGAGTTGGCGAGCTTCATTACCATCCAGAGACAAGCTATGGGCCCCACTGTCCCAACAGCGAACCAACCAGGAAACAAGAGTTTCATTCGGGCGCCGTGTAAACTCCTTTCTTGAACCTTGGATTTCAGTCATCTTTAGAGGCCGGCGAGTAGTAATAGAGACTTCCTCTTCATCACTCTCTTCTGCACGTCTTTTAGTTTTCCCTTTTGCCTTTCGCGATGGTGGCGGTTCTGAGGAGGGCCCCTCGCCTGGATCTTCCTCCACCTCCTCCTCCTCCTCTTCTCTTTTTCGTTCAAGACGCGAAGACACTCGTTTCCATTTCTTGCCCTCCACAGGAGCAACCGGTATTGTTACTGGTGTCTCCTGTGATTGATTAGATTTGACTTGGGGATTTTCCCCTTTGGCTTGAACCTCAGCTCGGAAACTCTCTCTCTCCAGAATGGTATTATATAGGGCACGGTAAGCACAAGCCAAACCCCAAATAAGTTGTACCTCCTTAGATTTATGTAAGCCGCATAGTCCCTGACTCAAATACTGGCTTAGTTTCTCAGGATCCCACAGGTGTTCAAGAGTAAAATCCCATGACACTGCGGGTCCCCATGCTTCTAAAACCTTTCCTAAACCTCTCCATATTCCCTGCCAGTCATCATTCTCTAGTTTTGGAGGAGACTCCTTCCCCTTATTACGAATGCATAAGAATACATTCAGGAAAATTGATGACATGCACACGCACACCAACATGACTATTAATTCAGGATTCAAAAAACGTTTGACAAACCGAGAAGAAAACCCGGAGACTGGTCTGAACATCATGTTGTTTGTAAAATTAGCTATTCCATTTGGGATGTAGCTGTTTGTGAAATTAGCCATTCCTTCTGGGATGTAGATGTCGAAGTTCAAATCATACCACATTGCAAATAGGTAAAACATAGGTGTCTCCATCAGTGCCCTTAGGTAGTTATATACGGATGCAATTCCAAAACACACAAGTGTGAGATGGATTATTGGCCAGTAGGTTGTGACTAACACCATTGCTTTAAATCCTTTACCCAGCACCCCCACGATAACGAGTGGGTTCATCGCTGGTGCTTGCTAAAAAAGGGTTAATGAATTGAAGCTAACAAGAGGAGGGAAAAAAAAGGAAAAAAAGGCACTACTCAGACGAAGTAGTGCTCAAAGTTTACAAATATCCCAGAACACTGGCAGTACGCCTAATCTTTCAAGGTCAGGTTTTCCAGCGCAGAAACCTGAACTACTGATAATGCTCCCTAACGAAGCTCTCTAAGAGCAGAGAGAAAAAGGGATTTGTTCTAAAAGCTAGAAAGCAGTCGTGCCCCACGTTGGGTGCCAAAATCTGTCACGGAGTTGATCAGATCAATCTATGTCCGCGACAGGGGGCGACAGGCCTCTGCCCTCCCCCCCACCCCAGTCCCACAAAAATGGGAAGGAAGGAAGGGAGGAAAAAAACAGCGGCAACAATCTATGGAGGAAAACTTATTTTACTATAATATCGGAATACAAAATAACCAATATATACAGTTTAATTGAAATTGAGATTAATAAATCAGACAAGATAAGAGAGAGAGAGAGAGTTCCCGGGACCGATTCAAACCTGAAAAGCTTGGAACGGCTAGGAAAGCACCCTCCAGCACCCACTGCAAGGCAGCAAGAGAGCGCCCCCAAACCCGGAAGGGCCAGATCCCGTGACTGCTGTAATGTACAGGGATAGGTAGCTGGGATTGGGGCAGTGACACTTTAATGCCCCGTACACTACATGATGTTTTGATGTGGAATACTAAAATTCAAAAACAAACAAACAAAAACATAAAACCATGACAAATGTGCAGTCTGATTTTCTGAGAGCTCACTGGACTCACGCTCAAAGAGCCCTCCCTCCCTTTTCTCCGCATGGAGAAATTCAATTCCACACCTTGCTTCATGTGCACTTTCATGTCACATGCCATTTTGTCAGACTGCTCCTCTGCTGCCACCTGTCACACAGCAACAAAATGTGAATGAATCTTGGTGGAAAGGCTGAACTACTGCCACACCACTACCATCTGCCTCTGATGTAAGTGGCCAAAATAAGAAAAGGTGAAGCACTACTTTCAGAGTAGCCTTCACAATTTCCCTCTTCCCTTCCTGTCGAGATCCTTGAAAGTATGAAGGGAAACATAGAGAAACTGATGAGAAAAGGTGTCATTAGCTTTGATGACAGAGAAAGGAAAGTTTCAGAAAACAATGAGGTTTTTCTTCTTCTACATAGTAGAGGTACTTACTCTTCCTTTTCCAGATGGGCAAAGGACCTGGACTGATTTCTAAATCTGCATTAAATTATCTACTTTAAATGCCAAACTGGTTATCCTCTTCAAACTAGTAACTAGCCTCTCGTTTGTTTTATATATGTGTGTGCATGTATATATATGTTTATTTTTTTTTACTATTAGAGATAAATGCGTAATCATAAAATCAGATTTGTTTTGATTTGTATTTTTGAGTTCCTGTCTGAACTGTAGTTACGACCTCAGTCAATTTATTGCAAGTTTTTTGGCCCAGATCAGGCTCCTTTAAAAGCAAAAAAGCCTTATTTTTGAGTACACTTCAGATTTGTTTATTGTTTGGCGACCCTATGGTGGAATATACCCTTTGAAAAAGCAGAAGGATGAAGCAAACAAAAAGATACAGTGTACCTGCTAAATATTTCTCCTTAGAAAATGACACATTTCTGGTATGTGTGTTTAAACTCCTGAAAAACAGAGCACAAAGGTGAAATCCTTGAAATATTTGCAGGTGTTTGAAGCGTAGACGCCAACTTGTTGGCAGTGTACCCAAACTCCTTTTATAACCGGTGAGGCTAAAGGCCTACTATTTGTATCCTTAAGAGTAACTCAGATTTGGCCAAAAGAACAGCTCTCCAAGCTCCACAGATTATAACTACACCTAAATTCTGATTACAGAAATGAATCCCATCCCTGCTGCAAACAGACGTCATATGTTACCTCTGGTTACACTGCATTACTGTGCCTTTCACAATATTTATTATGAAAAGTACCAGAAGCAAAGCCTCTGATTCTTTTCTGGGTGCTGATATTTACCAAGTGCACGTCTCAGTCCTAAAGGCCTTGGTACTATGACAGGGTATACAAATAGAATAAAATCAGGCTATACTTAGGCTGGTACACAGACATCTTACTGTGATTTAGAAGGAGGGATGGTACCCTACCATGGCATCATGAGACAGAGAGCAGTGCTGCTTTGATATCTCACACCTTGAAATATTCAAAGGCTGATGTGAAAAGTCATATAAAACTGAATTGCTACTCATTTCCATTTCCTAATACAGACAGAAAATTGCTACATTTCATGCTCCATATGAAACACAACTAGATAACAAAATCGGACTTACTAGCAAGCAAGGTTACAGCAACATGGAATTTATATAAAAATTTATATAAAAGTATATATGGTTGCCTACAGAAATAGAAGATTACATATCATGCTGGCAGCCTTAATGCTGAATTAGAGTATAGAAACATCTGCAGACTGAAGGAATTCTTAGTTATGAAA
This sequence comes from Centrocercus urophasianus, assembly GCF_019232065.1. NCBI lineage: Eukaryota > Metazoa > Chordata > Aves > Galliformes > Phasianidae > Centrocercus > Centrocercus urophasianus. The sequence goes on from NW_024885532.1 coordinate 2,890,003, forward strand.
TGCAAGAGAAATATGATTTTTATTTTATTTTATTTTATTTTACTAAATTATCAAATTAAGCTGTTGTAATGCAGTATTACTGCTTGGATAGACAGCAGGAATTAAGTGTATAGAAGGAGGACTTTTGCCTGAGAAGTGACACCACAATCTATTAAGCTCCCCTTATTTAATCTTTTCTTTGTAAGCTTAATGTATGATTCATCCTTTTTCATATCACAGAAGACACAGAGGTGAGGTTTTGTATTTGAATCTCTAATTTACCCTTGCTATCCTCCCTTTCCAGACACTAAAAGCTAGTGAAGAATTACTTTTTCTGTAATTTCTTCAACCTTTTTATCTGAGGAAAAACAGGTATATATTGGGTCTCTAAGGTATTTGTTGCTCTTTTTATCCCCTGACCCTATTTCTATACTCAGAGCTACAAGAAAGGAAACTATCACATAGAAAGATAATGTATTTGCAGGATAGCTGGACTCACAGTATATAGACTGTAAGTCTTTCTTTCCAAGATCCCATCCAGCCTTTGGGGAAAAGGGCAAATAAGCTCTCAAAATGAAATGCCTTATAATGGAATTGTTCTATTCCATTCTTTTAGATCCTTACCCAAGGAGGGAGCAACACAGGTCCTGGTCTCTAGAGGAAAACAACACAATAAACTATACTGTGCAGATTTAATATCAAAGAAGAAAGAGCGGGCATACCTGACAGATGAAAGACCTTGAGATTTACCCAGTAAGATTTACAATGTTATTCTTTCTGAATAACTTTCAGTTCTTAATTAAGCCACAGCATGTATTTTAAGGCAAAATTATATTCATTTTCTCACCATTTTGTCACTATTTTAATAAAGAAGTAGAGACATGCATGCTAAAGCTGGAGGGCTAGAAGGAGTATTTCTTTCTAGGAGGAAGGAATAGTGGTTAGAGTTCTAATATAAATAAATAAATGATTATATTCCCAACATAAGGAAAGGAATTTGAATGCCACTTCTCCCAGAATATAACTACTGATGGAAAATATTTTTTGTTGGTTTTTTTTTTTTTTTCATTTCTTATTTTACTCCTTTGTTATTATTAAACAGTGTTTACTTTTATTTTTATTTTTTAGAAATAGAAAATTTTCATTCTTGGGAAATGAGGTAGAGAAGGAGAATGGAGAAGGAAGTCTGCCAAGTTTGCATGCCTCCCCTACTTAACCCCTCTTTTTCCTCAATGCAGAGAGGTTGTTGTGCTGGACAGGACAATGACAAAAGATGCCAGTAGAGCACTTTGTACCAATGAGTTCTCAGATCATAGTAGAAAAAAACATTTTCTAACTGTAGTGCAGAGTTGCCAGCTAAAATTTTTTTGCTTTTAACACAGTCAGATACTTTGTCTTATAGTTACAGCTCTCCATGTATATAGATATTAATGAGTACAACAAACCACACATGCAGTGTTTTTAATGTATTACAATACTACTGCACCATGTTGGAATTCAGTGCTTTATAAGCCTTAAATTTAGTAACTCACTTATATGTGCATCAGGTAGTGAACACCAACTTCTTTAGTAGGCAAGTTATTATTTAAAATTTCTAGCATTTCTATCTGATTCTTAAACAATAAACTTCGCAGCAACAATGGTTAAGATTTTGATTTAGAAAAGAGAGACGATGGAAATTACCTTGTAATTTTTTTAAAATATACGCACTCAGTTAATATCTCTAAGTTATACTTTTGTTCTTCTGCAGCCTTAATACAATGCTGAACTGGTACTCACAGCTGCATATGGCCCAGCTGCCACTCTTACACCCTACACTCATCTACCATAAGCAAACTTTTTCACTACATCACTTTTAATAAGTTAAGTAAGAAAGATTAAACAGGATAGGATATGGTGGTTTTTTGTTTGTTTGTTTTTGTTTTCTTGTGTGTGTGTGTGTATGTGTTGCTGTACATGGAGCAATGACTTGAATTAACAATCACCCTATAAAGTATAGTAAATTCATATGTTCACCACTAGATTGTTTTTAGTTCTATACTACATATAAAGATAGAAGTAACTTACCTGAATAACATGTTTCAGCTTGTCAATAATTTGATTTATTACAGGATCTGTTCCTTTCACTCTTACTTCTGGATTCCCAGACTGAGCTTTGATTCCACTGCCAACCACACGATGAGTATAGCTATTTGAATATAGAAACACACACAAAGATGTAACTTATTCTGCTCTCACTCATTTTCTAGTTCATATTAACTCAATTCTCATGGCACCAACATTACACTTTAATGAGATGCATTAATTTTGTGCGTATATTTCTAATAGAAAAGAAATATAACATAATCATTTTATCCCACAAAGTTGTGTTATTTGTTATTGTTTTAATGTTGCTGCAAACTTTAACGAGAAAAGTGTTATCTACATTTTGTAGGAAGAAACATTTCTCTTTGCATACTTTTTATCTCCATTTTATTTTTGTTAAATACAAACTGCACAGTGATTGCCTAAATGCATAACATTTCAGGTTTTGGAAAGAAAAAAGCAACACTCCATATTCTATATACACTGTATGTTTGAAACTATATCTGAAGTTTCATAGTGTTTCTGTGAATGCACAAGCAGCTTGAATACATATTGCAGGACAATAGCCAAATTATGCACAAATTATTTGGCATTACATAACTGGTGTAAGTACACAGAAGGCAGAAATTTGTTTAGTGGATGAATATGCACAAAATAAGCCATGGAAAACAGATAAATGTTTATTTAAGTATGTATCAATGTAGTAAGTAGAACAGTGGTTCTAACAGGCTAATATAGCAAAACTCAAAATGCCAATACTAAAAATAACCATTTAGCAAAATTCTTTGGCTTATGAAGATGCAATTCTTCAGCTTCCTATTTTTTATGTAATACTGAAGTTATGCAAGAAAAAACTGAATTGTTAACTTATCATAGATACTGTGCATTATGCAAATATCCTCCATATGTTATGTTTTGTCTGCATACTTTACAAAAAATTAGCTTTATATATCTCTGTCTTAAAACTATTTTGCCAGCTGTTACGCTGATAAAAAGAAAGAAAGGAACGCTATTAGGAGCAGAGAACAGAAGTGCCTAATTCTTGCCTATCAGATCTTCAGATGAGCATAGGCAAGATAGCATATTCAAATTCTGCAAAATATGAATTTTATGAAAATTGCTGCAAGTCCTCTTAGCTTCACAGAAAAAATGCTACATATATGAAGCAATCATAGGAAAATTAGCCTGCTACCTCAGTTTGCAGAAAGGTCAAAGTAGAAGTCTGAGGGGCAAGGACTCTTTTCACCCTTGGGCCATTGTATGTGAAAAATACTCAAGGAGAGAAATTTAATGTTCATCATTGGTTTTAATACGGATATCTCTTGCAGGAGGAACTGGGAAAAGGAATTACCAAAAGGATGAAGAGGACTATGATCATCAACTATAACAGTTGATGGAAATTGGCACACAGGAAGAATATGGGAAGAGAATGAAAGGTGAATGAAACTTACAAAGAGAGGAAAGGGGGAAAAGTGTGGAGAAAGAAAGAAAAAGAAAGCCCTTTAAAAGTATGAACTTGTTTTCCTCCTTTAACTGTATTTATGAAAATGTTAAATAATGAATGCTGTTCATTAAAGCAAAGTTGCCACATAGCAACAATATTTTGTCTTTGATGTTTGCTTAAATATCACCTTAAGTAAGTGAGATTCAGCACGTTCTTAAAGAAGTATACAAGGACACAAGTACCATTCCTAAAATGACAGTGGCTACATTCTTAGATATAAAATAACTCTATTGACTAAATTTTCCATAGATCTGATAGCACAATTTGCCTTTGTACAGATATTACAAGAAGATATGTTTTAGAATTCACGTTCACAGAATCATAGGATCATAGAATGGGTTTGGTTGGAAGAGACCTTAAAGTCATTGAGTTTCAACCACCTACCATGGGCAGGGTTGCCAACCACTAAATCAGGGTTTCCAGACACTCTGCATTCTATTATGTTGGGAGACCAAAGGCTGGGCACAGTACCTCAGGCAGGGTTTCTTCAAATACTTGGAAAATGAACTAAATCTGAAGCACTGCAATTTTTTTCCAGACTTTTAACGGACAAATATCCAGCAGTCTTTGACTGTTGAAATCCTTTAAAGCACTTGGTTTCCCATAAAAAGTACCAAAATTCTAAGCCTAAATACAGCTCTGTACATGCTAATGAGGAACAGTGTTCTCTCTATTTCATAGAATCATAGAATCGTAGAATGAGCTGGGTTGAAAAGGACCACAATGATCATTGAGTTTCAGCACCCCTGCTATGTGCAGGGTCACCAACCACCAGACCAGGCTGTCCAGAGCCACAATGCTAGTAAATATAATACAAATTTTAAATTCTATTATGTATCATGCTACTGTAGCAACAATTACCTAGGATTAGACACAAGTTAAAGATTCTAGCATTATTCATTCTTCATTAGAGCAAATATATTGTCAGTTGTATTTAGGGCACACTGTATCAGCTAAAAGTAAATATTAAAAAAAAAATGTGCCTGTTACTAAAACCCTTACTGAGCCCATCACTGATTTTCTAGCTATTCTATTACCTGGAATAGATGATAATATTGCACAATCAGGACAAGTCATAATGAAGTTAATGCAGTTCATTAGAACATGGAAATTGAAAGAAGTTTAAAAAATATACATTCATAGCAATGCTGAATACGATTATGTGAATGGCTGATATTCTTCGCAGCAAAGTATTTTGGTTTATAGCAGACAGCTTTTTATACCCATTTAGTGACACAGTAAAGATCTGTATAGGGCTGTAAAGAAAATCTGCAGCCCCTCTACTAAACTAACACAGCAAAAAAAAGTCCAGATGTTCATACTCATATGTAGTACAAGTGGGCATGCTCTAGCCTGGAAATATCCCTGTCCTCAATTCTTGTGCCTGCACTGATGACTTTGTAAAGAAATTGAGCTTGGTAAGGATTTTATACAAGAACTACCAGGCTACCTTTCCTCCTGTAAAGAAGGAATCCATTCAGTCACTAGCCTGTCAAAGAATCTACTTACATTAATTGTTCAAGCTATATCTTTGCTGACTGCTCAGAGGTAGGGTTTGCTTTTGCAGCTGAGAATGGGGAAGGGTAAGAAGTTGAAGCAAAGATAACAAGTGCATTATGTAGTGACAAGCAGCACTCTAAGGCTTGATAATAGTACATTTTTAAGTGTATTAGCATTATACAGGCAGATCATTAAGTACTGAGATTAACAGCCTCCATATTATTTGATATTACATTCTCTAAACTGTTTAGCACCCTTCTGTTTTCTTTTTAGTTCTTGGCTTTTCTCTCACCCATGGCTGTTGCAATCCATTCCATCTCTGAAAGAAGCGAATTTGTAATTTTTCTCTGTTTCCCACTGCCTGCAGTCTCTTCCTCCACAACTATGTTCCTAAGTAGAACAGAGCACTGCCTGGAGTAAAATGTTTGCAAATGAAACAGTTGCCCTGAAAACAGCACAAACCCTGATCTGCACCAACTAATACATTCCATCCCATCCTCCTGACATTTTTGTCTGTTAAAGACCCAGGAGTCCACAGATAACACATAAAATTACATTCACAAGAATCACAGAGAAAGCATTGGATTCAACTTCTGCATATTTCAAAGGGTCTACTAAATGTTGTACCCTATTACCAGCTTGACTCTCACAGGAACTACTTCTCTGTATCTCCAGAAATCCTCATATGAAGTGCTGGATTATTTAAACCTTGAAATATTTGCAATCATTCAAGAGATTTTGTTTCTTTTTTTTAATTATTTTTGTATGCAGGGAGAATTTGATCTCGAAGTTAATCTTCAAGGTTCTGGATGCCAATTTTTATCCAGGAACACATCTAATAAAGTTTCACATATGGAAAGGAAAAAGACGAAATTACCAAAAAAAAAAAAAAAAAAAAAAAAGAAAAAACAAAAACACCAACTTATCTGTTTGGAACAGAAGAATAAAATCCTATTTTGGAAGCTGGAAGCAAGCAAGCCTTTCCCCAATACAATCTTTGTTATCAGATCACAGCATAAATGCTGAACAGTGTTTTTCAAGATGGAGGTCTCAGTACCAAACACCCAAATGTGAATACACTCAACATACTGAAGTAAATGAAACTATCTGGTTATATTTTATTCCTGATATTGGAAAATCTAACATATATTAAATTGTCCCTCCTTTCAAAGTGATGCAAATTTGAGCAGTTGACTTCAAAACCCATCATTTGACTTTGAGTCTTTCATAATTACGGGCTCACAAATCAGGATGAACACCCTTTTTCTTTCTTCAAGTGTATAATAAGGCATTGACAAAGCCTTATGAAGTATTGTTTTATTAATTCTTACAGCAAAATAAAATTTATTGAAGTCAGCATGTTCTTTGCAGGAAAAAAAAAAAAAAAACTTTACTTATATACTGCTGTTTAATTTTCCACGTTTATAATTGTGTTTAATTGACAAATATTATAAATAAAACATCTTCACACATTCTAATGTGGACTGAACGATCTGTCAGAACAAAATATTCTGTTGGGAATTTGAGCATGATACACAAAACTTCATCCCTGTAGACTTTCATTTACATGCAAAATATGTTTCTGTTTAGTGAAAGGAAAAATATAAAAATCTCAGACTCTTGGTTTGAGAGACTTCATTCATTATAAAGTTTTAATACAACATTAATCACTTTTTGTTTTTTTTACATCTAATGTGCAAGTAATGAAAAAAAAGGTTTTAAGGATACCCGCAGAGGTAGACCAACTTGGGCAAGTGTTGCTCAAATATGAATTCTGGGGAAAAAAAATATAATAAATAAAAAAAATTATTGCTAGAGAAGTAATAGATCCACCATCTGTGCTCATTTCTGTGCAAGCATGGTAATGTATCATAACACTTTAATCGGCAGACTTGGTCCCCAAGTACCATTCATTTTCATCAGCACTAAAAAAAAACAAACACCAATGTATTTGTATTCTATAAACATGTTTTAAAATGATGAATAGCAAGTTACCCATTCTCTGAGTTCAATACATGAATATTAATATAAATGCCCTATTATTTTATATTGCATTTATGAACTCAGCTTTGGTTCTTACATTTGATTGTACCAGTAACTCTATTAAAGGAGAAGGTCATGATCTATTGGCTATCAATAATTTCTTGGTTCTTACAATTAGAAAAGCTATTAGAAGTCATATACATATGAATTCTGTTAAGAATCAGCCAGAACTGTGGGCATAATACTTAAGAGATATGTATCTCTATATTACTTCAACATGAATAATCTACATTGCATTGTGACTGCAATAAATATTGATACATCATATTTACTGTCAACAACTGAACATGATTTCTCATTTCTTTACACTAGGTTTATGTAGTTATAACAGCAGAGAATAGATACCATTAAGTATGAAATTAGTGCTAAAAAGTGGGCCTGAGCTATTAAGTTTTGATCTAGATTCAAACTTCCTCGGAATTCAACCCAGTACTGGCAGCATTTCCCCTCCTATGTGTTGCCTGGGGAAGAATCCATAGCTGAACAACTAGACCTACAAGGAGCAGCTGCTCAAACTCTTTCAATACCCTTGCATAAATTTTAAGAGTTAATACATTTGAAAGGTGGCAAGGATGGGCAGAAGGCTGGCATAATCTAAACATACTGTGTGTATAGCCCATTGCACAGGCTATACAGAAATATAAAAAATATATACAGAAATATAGGCTGCAGAAATATCCTCAACTCCAGATATCTCCAGGACATTCTTTCAGCAGCTGACCAATGGAGTGAAATGCCAGGCTTAAAACTGACCACTTGCTGTGGAGTTTTCTGAAAGTTCTGGTTAGATACAATACATAAAAGAGCAAATTACATATCTGTAAAAATAATTTCTTTATTACAGTTGCCCTCTTGGTAAAAAGCATAAAAGACTTTATTCACCTCTTTTAACCAGCACTGATACTGCAACACACTTACACTTTTTGTAATATATGCCTCCTTCACAAATTGTTTTCTTTCCATGTTGTAGTGTGGAAATGTAGACATTCATGTATTGTGACTGCTAAGGGACTTGTTTTGTTCAACTTCTCATTATAATTAAATAAAAAAATTCTAATTAATTTACAGGTTAGGCTGCAAGCAAGCACTCATTTTTATAGTGGTTCACTTCGTTTCAGGAAGGTATGAAAATGCAGTGTGTCTACTCCATTTTATTTTGCATTGGTTCTGTTTTTGTATTTTTCAATCTCGGGATATTTTTTAAAATTCATTCCCTATTTGGTTGCTTTCTGATAACTGATTATTGCTGCTTTATGCCTGGCATTGCTAACTTCATCATTGCTTGACGTTTTAAGACTACAGGTAATTGATTTTTTTTTCAAAATTTAGTCTTTACATTGTTTCAAAACCTCAAGAACTTTAAGAACTCAAGAACTGTAAGACTTCTTATTTCAAAATTAACATGGAAATTAATCTTACTCTCAATTAATGGTACCAGCTGTATTAGTTGCCTATGCATTAGCTATCTGTGCTGCAAAATGTACTCCACAAATAGCAAGACAAAACACCTTCAATAGCAGCACTATTCTGCCAAAATTAATCTCTGTTGAGTGTTACAAACCCAAAATCATTTAATATAAACGAGGGAGTTCCTCACTCTCACAATCTCTACGTTCTCTGCAGAGGCAAAAGAAGAAGCACCTGAGTGGGAACTCCTATCAATCTGTATTGCTCCTTAGCAAAAAATATGTTCCAGTAATTGCATGCTGTGCTGAAGAGAAAAGAACTGAAGGTGAGCTTTGAGACAGATATTTCATTTAAACTAGGTGCCTTGGGTAAGTCACATGTTTAAAACTGAGAAAATAAATTCTTATTACGTTAGAAAATAACTAAACCACAGACATATGCAAGTACACTAAATCTAGATAACTAAGGACAACAACATCTCCATCTTCATGTAGTATTCTTGAAACCTTCTTACAACCTTAATAATTCTACAGTAACTTCAGTTAATGGAGCAATGAAATGAGAGATATTAATGATCATAAACAAGCACATAAATGTTTATAGAAGATAGCTGGCAAAACAAAAGGAACTATCTAGGAGAAACAATATAAACAACTTGGAAATGCAAAGCTGTCAAGCCTAATTAGTCTAAAACTGAGAAACCTGCTTCCTGTATACATCATTAAGATATATCTGCTTGGAAACAGCAAAAGGATCATGTAACCATGGCACTACATTGGACAGCAAATCTTGGAGACAAAAGTCTGACATTTCATATTTTCTGTAATATAATGCTTCAGCACACAAACCAAAGTATCTTCTAGAGACTTAGAATGTCTCTTTATAATTTTAGGACTAATATCCGACAAAATGCTGACAAGGTCAATATTTTCCTCATAGCAGCATGGCATGGGCATTACTCCAGTACAAATAATGCTAAAGGTGCACTCCCACAATCCATTCTTTGTTATTGAATGGTTGGTATTTTTCTGAAGTTATCTTTAGAAAATAACTACAAAATGACAGTTAAGTTATGGAGAAAGACTATCAAGCAGATAATAAACTTGGATATCATTACTGACAAAACTAAAAAAAGTCACTTAGCAAATAAAGGTCAAATGAAGAATCAACCCAAGTTGCTGTGAAATGTAATTTCAGCAAATTCAAATCCTCACAAGCCACCTGATAGATCTTTTTCTATTTATTCTCAACAAGTGAACTTTCATTTGGTGGTAAAGCTGCTTTCCTTGATGTTCTCTGTTGTCAGATTATACTGAGTTAGCAAAAGATTTATGGATTACTAATAAATAAATATAGATGGATGATCAGTCTCTGTGACATTGGATTCATAGTATTATCCTAGTTTTCCTGAATGTGCATGAACAACAATCTGAAAACTATGATTTGGTGACATTTATCCAACCTATGATGTTTTTCATCTTAAATATTTTATGACTCCTACATGCCTCATGTTAATTGTGCAGAATTTTTTGTTGTTGTTCTCACCTAATATAAAATATTACACTACAATATCACCTAAAATTTCTGGGTTTTATACTGAAAAATCCTAGAGAACATAACATTATGTGTTCAGGACATATAGGACATAATTGTCTCTTCATTAAAACCAGTCTTAAAATTATTAAGTGTACTGGCTGTACAGGGCTGACAGCAGCAGGACTAGGGGAAATGGATCCAAGTTGAAGGAGGGAAGATTTAGGTTGGATGTTAGGGGGAAGTTCTTTACAAGGAGCGTGGTTAGGCCCTGGAACGGGCTGCCCAGGGAAGTGGATGCCCCATCCTTGGACGTGTTCAAGGCCAGGTTGGACGGGGTCCTGGGCAACCTGATCTGAATGTGTAAGTTTGGTGGCCCTGCTAGGCAGGGGGGTTGGAACTACATGATCCTTGAGGTCCCTTCCAACCCGGGTGATTCTGTGATTCTGTGATTCTGGCTGTGGCTGGATGGAGTTAACTTTTCCCATGGTTGCCTACATAGTGCTGTGTGGCTGGTGCATTTGCAGCTAAAGCAGCATGCATATCACACTGATGTTTTATCTATTGCTGAGCAGTGCTGGCACAGCATCAAGACTTTGCCACCCCCCAAAGCCACTGGGCTAGGATTGAGCAAGAGGTGAGGTGGGGACATTATGAGGACAGCTGACTTAAAATGGCCAAAGAGATACTCCATACTATATCGCATCACACGCAGCAATAAAAGCTGGGGAATAAGTTTCCTTTCAGTCAAGGTGTGTGTCCTCCTGAATAGCCATTATGCATATTGAGGCCCTGCTTCCTAAGACATAAACAAACACCACTTTATGATCAGAAATGGAGAATTTTGTCTCTCCACACGTCCAGATGACCTTTGCTTCTTTTTTTGTTTGAAATGAACCAGTAGTTCATTTCTATATTTTTCTCTTTTCCCTTTAATTAAATTATCAATAATTCTTTTTTTTTTCCTCGTTCTATTTCCTCCCCCTCCTCTTCCTTTGAGGAGGGGGAAGAGACAGAGCAGTGTGGTGGAGTTTAAGTTGGCCATCAGTGTGAGTTCACCACATGCAAGCATGCTGTCTTCATGTATATCTGTGCAGGAGAAAAATCAGCTGCACTGCTATAAAGTTTGGGCTGGTTTTATTTTTCAAAAATATCAAGCAAATTACTTAAAAAAAAAAAAAAAAATTGTTTTCACAATATTTAGAAGTTTGTTCAGCTACTAACCCATAACTGTTTTCTTATTTCACAGCTCTGTAATTTACAGTGCCTTTTCTGAACACGTTATATGATTACAAAACACTTTCATTATCACCTCTTAGAGTAAAATGAATAGCTTATGAGAAACAAGTACAGAACTACAGGTCAGAACTCTACAGCGTGGTGTATTCCATTAAATAATACAATTAAGCATTACACAAAGATATAATACCTGCTATGTGCTTGTCTTACCTAACTTGTACATGAGCTTAAGTGCTTTTCAGAATGTCATACTGAAAAGTAACTGAGTAAAGATCTCATTCTTTACTGGTCTTTAACTAGCCTTATACCAAAGATAAATATAGCTGTATTAACTTTCTTAATTTTTGGCACTTTCCATCCTCCATGATAGGCACATTTTTCTGATTTTTAAAGCATTTCAGGACAAATCAGGCTTTAAGAATACAAGTTCTACATAAAATTATGTTCAAAGGTATTGATATATACATGAAGAGCTTAGATTCAGAAGCCACTTTTAGCAGAACAAGCAATTGTAGTGTCTGTAGTGGGTTAAGAGGCTACATATAAAGACACAAGAAAGGTATTTAAGCTGATCTATTAAAACCAGTATCCTTCATTTTAAAATTTTTTAGACTAAATTATATCCTACAAAATTAAATTAATTAATACTAAATTAATACCACAAAAGCATATTTTAAATAATAAATACTATAAGTAAATAATAATATAAAGCACATCATAATACAGGGGAAATAAGAAGGGATAAAAAACATTTGAGAATGTTTCAGTGTTTTTCACATTTCAGCCCAGCTGTTCTTGCAGTTATGTACTGTGTAACACCATATTTAATATTTCTTTGAAAAGGAGAATTCCTTCTTCAATCTTTGTGGTTATATCCTTCATGGTTATATATGTCACCACTGGTGACAAGTGACAGGACAAGGGGAAATGACCTCAAGTTGCACCAGGGTAAGTTTAGATTGGACATCAGAAAAACTTCTTTACAGAAAGGGTGGTTAAGCACTGGAATAGGCTCCCCAGAGAGATGGTTGAGTCACCATCCCTGAATGTGTTTAAATACCCTTTGGAAGTGGTGTTCAGGGACATAATTTAGCGGAAGATTATTAGAGTTAGGGTAGTATGGCTAGGTTGCAGTTGGACTTGATGATCTTTAAGGTCTTTCCCAACCTGAGCAATTCTATGATTCTATGATACTCTCTCTCTCTCTCTCTCTCTATATATATATATACATATGAGCCAATAATACACTCATAGCAATTATTGTATTATTTAAAGATAGGGATTGTATTGGAGGTTTCAGAGTTTTAGCAAACTTTTTTCTCCCTTTCTTCACAACTTTCCCTTCTTATGTCTTCATTCAAAGACAAGTTCTTTCAAAAACAAAGAAATTTACAACTTTCACTTATCACATTGATTTATAGTTTTCTTTTAGATCTAAATGAGTGGATGTAGTTAAAATTATTTTCTCTTCAGTGAATAAAGGTTCACTGTCCAACAGCAATTAAAACACTTTTTAGAGAAGGATGAAGAAGTTCATCATTATGGTTTAACCTGATAGGCAGCTTAGCACACAGTGAGATAAGGGAGAAAATTCGAGAGAAAAAATAATAATAATAAACCAAAAACAAACAAACAAAACAAAACAAACAAACAAAAAAAACAAAACAACAACAACAAAAAAACTAACAACAAAAAACTTGAGATAAAAACTATTTACTAAGACAGAAAAAGGAAAGGAAAGTAATAATACCAATGATATAGTACAAGAAGTTGAAACGCCTGTGGTTCTGTGGAACCAATGCTCAGCAATAGCTATAACATCAGTGTTTTATCAATGCTATTTTTCTTCTAAAGCTAAAGCAGCATCATACCAGACACTAAGAAGTAAGCTAAGTCCATCCCGGATGAAACCAGAGCAGTAATATTACCAGGACCTAATAAAATAACTGCTTCTTATTAGCCATTTCTTTCACTTGATTGTGACAATATTACAACAAAAATATGAGTGACTCAGTTTCGCATTCCTCTTTTCATTCCCCTAATTCTTAGAAAAATAGCAACTTCTAACAAATATGATATAGTTTCCCCATGAGAATGCCCTCAGAGGAACAAATCTGACTCAATGATTTTCAGTTGCATTCTACTTGCTTACCTTCAACTATTTAAAAATAAGGCACCTATTGCCTAGACAGCTATTGCTTAAGCTTCCCCTACAGTCAGAGTAGAATAGAGAGAAAAGAGAAGCTCCAAGGTTTCGAGAGAAATTCAGCACCAATTGTAAGATGAAATACTGATTATCCATTTCCATTGGACATGTCTCCTAGATAACTAGCCTAGACACTATGCTGAACTTTTAAATAACTAAACTGAAATGAGTTTGCACTAGCCTCCGGGTTCGTATTGCTGAAATTAGAAGCCTATTGCAGCCAACCTATTATTCGCTCTGCTTTCCAGCTTTCCATTTCTAAAATCATAGTAACTCCTACATACCTCTGTCATGGGAGATACTGTGAAAAGATATGATTTAAATATTATCATACATTGATACATTGCTGTAATGGGAAGTTTGGATCTGAGCAGCGGCAGGATGTCAAAGAATTTAGATATCTTGTTTCCAGCACATGCAGTTCAGTACAATCTGGAAAACAGTGCTGCTAATAGCAAGTTTTTATCTTTCTTTTCGTTCCTAATGAAACTTGAAGTATTTGTTTTACTAAAATATTCAGTAGATCCTGGCAAATTGAAGGACAAAACCTATAAGAAATTTATACAGATTATAATGGACTGCTGGAAGCTAAAATCATTTCCTAACAGAATAAGAGTTCCAATTTCATCTTTTGGCATCAAAAGGAGAAGACTGCTGTGAGTTCGGAAGTGTCTAGAGTGAAGCTCTGTGTGACTGCTTATTATGCAGTCTAAACAGAGAAACAATCCAGACAAGACTATTCTGAGGTTTGATTTTTAACTTCACTTGTGACATTGTCTATACTAAGAAATTAATGTCAAATAAGGAACAGTGAGTTCAAGGGTAATTAAGTCAAACAGGTTGTCTTTCCTAAGGGAAATGCTGCCAAAGAAAGAAAAGAAAATGAGGTCAAACTGCTGCCAAAATTGTTCTTCAGGGAAACAGCACGCTGCTGCAAATATTATATGTCTGAAAGCATTAATCTCGCATTGCAAATATATATATTTGTAGAAATAAATATTTGTATGTCTATACATATACTACACACGTGTACAGACGTACATTTCTGTTATGATCTACATATTAAGACAAACTTACGTATCTCCCTCTTGTACTGTGGAATTTAATGAATTTAATGATTATTTATGAACAATGGCTTGATTTTTCAAACACTGCAATAATAGCAACCTTCAGTGTGAGAAGATACATCCTCCAGTAGTGTGGAAGTTGGGGAAGTGGGGTTTCTCAGCAGGCACAACACTGAATTCGGAATTGGTGATGTCTCTTCCTCTCTTTTTCACTTTTTCTCTTAATGTTGCTAAGTAACAAAAGGCTTACTTGAATTTCCTGTAAAAAGGCACTGCTTATGTTGGTATAGTTGTGGGCGGGCCAACGCATGTAGGATAACTTTTTTATGGAAATCTCCTGTTAAAGGTAGCACTTCTACCTCTTATGTGCAGGTCTTGAATGATAACCAGAGGGAACTGAAAATCTGATCACCCCTCCCTTCCTTCATGGGCAGGATGTGTCACTCGTAGTAGATTACTTTACAGTCTATATTTTCTCATTGGATTTGAGAAGAAAATTAATTTCTTAAGGAATAAAATGGGATGTTAAGCAGCCTACAACATTTGGCTTACTTTTAAACTGCCGGTCAAGACAGAGGGGATGTGAACCTACAAATGAATGAGGCAACCTTGGTAGAATACAGTGGCTATCTCTTTGTAGCTGGGAAGTCAGCAGCATAGGAAAATGGCCTTTGAAGCTGCACAGGTAATAAGAAGAATAATGCACAAATCATAAGAGACAGCAGAAAGATGGGCAAGGCAACAGAGTCTCAAATGGGCCATATCACAGTGAAAAGTCAGGAACATACAAATGTTTCATTTCTGTAAACCCATGTCTTTCTTGATGGATAGAATGCACAGAGTAGAAAATTATAGTGCCAACTGCAGTACACCCTTTTAAGGTTGGATATTAAGTGATAACTCATCTGTAGATGAATTAACAATAGACTCCTTGACTGCAGTTTAACAAGATATTCGATCATTTGAAGCTCAGTGTTAAGCATAACACTTAAATTCTCCTTAAATTATCTTAAATTCTTCTACATGCAGCCAAACACCACTCTAGGCCCTCCAGCAATGCAGACATCAGGTTTGATCCAATGCATCCAAAATGAAAGCAGTTTCCCTAGTGGTAGCTAAGACTGACAGAAAGTGCTATATATAAAATACAGTAATATCCCTGAATTCAGAAGTAACACTGATATTTAATTCTCAACTTTCTTTATGAATATACTGAGGATCTAACTGCATAGAAGGAATTATGATAGATTCATACTGTGAATTCACATTCAAATTATATTTCTTTTCAAAATCCCTGGAATCCCTTAATCTGAAGCTTGATCTGAGAACTGTAAGGTGTATACTTTGGGGGAAACATATGCATTTGCGGGCTGGTAATATGGTGCCTTACTTAAGCTCCCTGATAAATTTTCCAAGAAAATATGTTAACAGAGCTTACTTTCCACTTGTATTTAAGGTTCTCACTGTGAATAAATCTATCAAATAACTTTCAGAGTGACTAAAAGCTTTTCTGAAAACTTCATAATATTGATGTAGTAATTTTCAAAATGCAAATATGAGATAAAGAAGTTTCATTTCTAATTCATTCTCTGAAAGCGTGAATCCAAATCTGCCTCATAAATAAAGCTTCTGTTCTTCAGAAAAGCCTGGCTTTTAGTTCTATATATCTTCCCCCAAAGTTCCCCCAAAAGTTCTGGTTATTACTTAATTTATATACTTGTGAATATGCTCCATGGATATCTGAATTGCGACTGCTAGTTCTGTTCAGTTTTTTATTTTTCCCAATTGGATCACACTGATCTTCTAAAACATGTTTTCATTCCTGCTCATTTTGTTTTGCATTTCATCCTTGGAAATAATGATTTGTTTCTTTCAGGCCAATTGATCTTTAAGTGTATGCATATCAAACACACAGTCACTGGCATAGCCTTGAAATCCTTCCATAACATACAGACCTATTTGTCTGAATAACATGGTAACACTTTCACTTCAAATTGCCAAAATTCAACAGAGCATTTTCTTACTTTAGTTCTTAGAAGCAGCTGATAAATTCCCACTTGCCTCTTGTATTCCTATTTATAACCCTGAAAGCTTGTGGAAGGCTGTCACTTGATAGACCAGATTTTGCTCCTTACTGAAAATCATATTGACACTGTTTTTTACAAGACTACTGATACACTCTTCCTTTTGTCTAAGCAGCTTTTAAAAACTTAAGAACTTAAGATATATCACCTTTTCCTAAACACGAAGACCATTTCTTCTCTCTCCTTCAGAAGTTTTCACAGTTGCCTTATCTTTAAAAAAAAAATAAAAAATAGAGGTCTGCTGGTCATAAGCCGAATGGCATTTATCTTTCACAAGCATTAAGGACACACCTTCTCGAAAGCAGGTTGGCTATGTCCATGTTACTCAGAGCTTGATTCTGGAGCCTCTTTTTGCCTGTTAAACTCCCATTGTCCAATCTAGTTTTGTGTGATTTTTAGGTAGGACATACTGAAGAACTGTGAGTGCTTTGTGGCAACCTTTCAGAGAGGTACTTTTCTGGCATAAAACAGAGGGTATGCACTGGATGTACAATGGGGGCACCTGGAGGCATTTAAAGATGCAATACTTCATGAGGTAGTTATGTCGAGGTCTATGGAGTGGATACAGCTAGACTACTGTCTCTTAGTAATGGCTTCTGGAGTGAGTTTTTCATAGCATTAAATGGTTCAACACAAAGTTAGACGGTAGGATAACTTGAGAATGAACTGTTACATTACTCAAGCTTTCAGGTTAGCCATCTTTTACTTAGAGGTGTAAATAAGCTCCAGTTATTTGTCTGCTACCATCTTACTAATTGATAGCCTCTCTACACTGGTATCTTATTTGTTCATGTTTGTTTGTTTGTTTGAATTTCTTTATTTAACCCAGTAACTACTTGAACATCCCCATCAATATAGGATTTTTGGGAATGGGTAGCACATAGTGCAGATATGGTATTTTTTTCAGACATTAGCATTCCATATTAACACAATGTGCTGGGAAGGAGTGTTGATCTGTCTGAGGGGAGAAAGGTACTACTGAGGGGAGAAGGGCACTATAGAGGGACCTGGATAGACTGGATCGATGGGCCAAGACAAACTGCATATGTTTCAACAGGGCCAAGTGTTGCGTCCTCCATTTTGGTCACAACAACCCCAGGCAATCCTACAGGCTTGGGGAGGAGTGGCTGGAAAGCTGTCTGATAGAAAGGGACCTTGCTGTACTGATGGACAGTCGGCTGAGTATGAGCCAGCAGTGTGCCCAGGTGGCCAAGAAGTCCAGTGGCATCCTGGCTTGTATAAGGAATGGTGTGGTAAGCAGGACTGGGGAAGTAATCCTGTCCCTGTACTCAGCACTGGTGAGGCCTCATCTCGAGTACTGTGTTCAGTTTTGGGCACCTCAGTACAGAAAGGACATTGAGGTGCTAGAGTAGGTCCAAAGAAGGGCAACAAGTCTTGTGAAGGGCTTGGAGAACGTGTCCTGTGAGGAGACACGGAAGGAACGGGGGATGTTCAGTCTGGGGAAAAGGAGGCTGAGGGGAAACCTTATTGCTCTCTTTCAATATCTGAAAGGTGCTAACAGCGAGAGTGGGATTGGTCTTTCCTAACTGGTGACAGGTGACAGGACAAGGGGAAATGACCTCAAGTTGCACCAGGGTAAGTTTAGGTTGGATATCAGGAAAAACTTCTTTACAGAAAGGGTAGTTAAGCACTGGAATAGGCTCCCCAGAGAGATGGTTGAGTCACCATCCCTGAATGTGTTTAAATACCCTTTGGAAGTGGTGTTCAGGGACATAACTTAGTGGAGGATTATTAGAGTTAGGGTAGTATGGCTTGGTCATGGTTGGATTAAATGATCTGTAAGGTCTTTTCCAACCTGAGAGATTCTATGATTCCATGATTGATGTGTATTTTCTGTCATTACCAAGATCCATTCCTATGCTCTTCATTTGAAGAAGTTTTCAATTTAAGGTCTTGATCTTTCAATGAGTTTATTCATTGAAGGTGACCTCTCCATGCAGATAGTGAAAAAAGAAGACCTCAGTTGAAAATAGGATTATATTCATAATATCTTTGTTTTGAACGTCTTGAACAAATATTGAAATAAAGAGCTGTTAGTATATCCTGATTTACCATCACTTATTTGAGAGTTGTTAATACAAAGAAGTAATACTATAAAAGAAGTATATAATGGAGATTTTCTAAACAGCTCCTTTTATTACCAAATCAGAGACTTGTTGCAGAATATTTGCCAGAGGTGACTTACTGAAATGTCCATCTCTTGAGAGAAGGTAAACCTCAAGGGTGGAATGGGGTGGATAAACTGTTCCAAAACAGCTCCCTAAGCAAAGTGACCTGCAACCTTAGCTGTTAACAAATATCAGGGGAGCCTGGTATGAATGTAAGAAAAAAACATGGAGAGCAGAGCAGGGTGGAGGCCCTATGGCCAAAGCCCATGATCACCCTCAAGAGATGGGGACGTCATGATGCTGTTGAAAATAATTGTTCACAAATGTACCTACTGTCAAAAAGTGGTGACATGAATGAGGCATGATTGTTCAGCTGGGGCATTTTCTCCGGTAAGATATGGCTTGTCAAAGTCCAATAGAGAGACACTATCAGATTTTTGAGTTGAATATCTGATTGCAACACTATGCGTACCATTTGAAAATTTGCAGGTGAAGTATTTATGTTAACTGAAAATAGAAATATTATTTTAAAAAATTGATAATTTTTTCACGATCTTGAAACCTGTTCTCACATGTCTTTAACACAATAGAAAGCACAGCTGCATATTTTTTGCTGTTCACAGGACTGTGTTTATGATCTGCCATATCTTGCTCTGCTTTGCCCCATCCTTGTGTCCTGATTTCAGCCCAGACAATGTCAATAGCACATTGATGTTTGGTCATTGCTGAGCATCTGGGGCCAGGCCAGGCCACTCAGTGGGGCAAAGCCACTGCCATGATGCTGTAGGGGGTGGCTATATTGCGAGTTGAGCCAGGCTGCATATGACCTACAAGCCATGGGTTGGACTTGCCTACTCAGTAAAGTTATCCATGATATAATGCGATTGTATTTGGCCGTATTATTCATGTTCACTGTTACCCTCATATGCTTTCAAACCAAAAGAATCTGTAATCTGTTGGTTTAATAAACTGCACTATTCACCAGTTTAGCCCCAAGAGTTCCCATTGGACATGGTCAAATTCCTTAAGACTGGTCATGAGAGCCCATTCAAACAAGACCAGAGAAATTGGGCACAGTGCTATTTGTGAATCAGTATTCACAATAGTCCATGCATTGAATGCAACTGGACTTATGGCGTTGAATTTGGAATCACAGAATCTAAGCTCAGCAGCCCCCAGTCCCTTTGATATCTGAGGACAAGCTGTAACACAAGGGAGTTGATATCTGATGACAGATTGGAACACAAGGGACTTCATACTCTGCTCTGTTCACATGGCACTTTGCCTACCAAGATGGATTTACATGTATCCTATCTTGACTTTTTTTTTGTCTTAGGTGTGTTTTGTTGGGTGCAACCTATTCTTACAAACATAAATCCATTCTTCAGTTCATGAGTGATATTTTCAGATTCCTTTAAACCTCTTGCTTTATATCTCCCACCAGAATTGTGTTTCCAATAGCTTTCCTTCCTTTAGGAGTGGTAGGTAGGGAAAGTTCTATCAAGCGACTTCAAGCATTCTATCTTACTTTGGCAGTCCTTTAAGAAGAAAACAAACATTAAAAAATGATTATTTTGAAGAAATAGCCCAAAATGGAGAGGAAAGCAAACAAATGAACTCAAATTTCTCACTTCTCTAACTGTGAGCCAATTATTATAACTATTTGTGATTTCACTGTTATTTAAAAATAAAAATAAAAAACTTGAAAAAAAAAAATTAAAATTTTTTTTAAAACTATGTGCTGGTACACCAAGTGATCTTTTTTCCTGTGCAGTAAAAAAGGTCATTTGTAATTTTAAAATTCATATGAGATAACAGAAATATGAACATCAACTTTTCTTTCTCTCCAGATAAAAACAGACATTAACTACATCAATTATTTATGAAATACCCAGATAAAATTGGAATTTTAGTAAAAGCTAAGTGCATATTCAAGTTTTTCTTCTTGCGTACAGTAACACTAAATTTACTTTTTCACTTGGATTTCACTTTTTTAAAAAATAAAACAGAATTTAGTACAAAGTAAGTGAAGTGTCCTAGCTCTCTTTCATCTACATTTTTCAGGGAAGTTCTATTTTCTTTTCTTTTCTTTTCTTTTCTTTTCTTTTCTTTTCTTTTCTT
>NW_024885532.1:2910909-2921311 GCF_019232065.1 Centrocercus urophasianus
TTCTTTTCTTTTCTTTTCTTTTCTTTTCTTTTCTTTTCTTTTCTTTTTCTTTCCTAACCAGGGATAACATAATTAAGCCCCAAGAAATAAAAAAAAACATGATTTCAATAGCATTTTTGCAGAACCTAGTACTTTAGCAATTTCTAATGTGATTTCTAAATATGTTCAAAATAAGTCAATTGCTATATTAAATTGGAAGAATATTTCATAAATACAACATAACTATGTGTTACTTTTCCGTTGTCAGTTTGCCCCTAAGGATGAGAGAAGCTTAAGCAATGTAACATTTTAAACTTTTTTTTAGTTTGAGCTTACTTCTGTTTAATCATTAATAATAGACCGTAATCTTTACAAGGAGAGTGGTTAGGCCCTGGAACGGGCTGCCCAGGGAGGTTGTGGATGCCCCGTCCTTGGACGTGTTCAAGGCCAGGTTGGATGGGGTCCTGGGCAACCTGATCTAAATGTGTGTGTTTGGTGGCCCTGCTAGGCAGGGGGGTTGGAACTACATGATCCTTGAGGTCCCTTCCAACCCGGGTGATTCTGTGATTCTGTGATTCTGTGATAATAAACAAATAGCACCTAAAGGCATATTTTGCAAAATCACCAAAGGCCAACCAGAAGCAAGGTTTGTATATTAAGAGGATCTGTCACAGGAGCAAGCACTGATGGAAACTGATAGAAAAGCGAGGTCAGAGAGGTTGTATATCCCTCTGAAAGAGATATTGTGTGTGTGTTGAAAAGTTAATATATTGGGGGTCTGACTTGAGAAACCTGTGATGAGGAAGTGATCCTTTTCAATGACTAATTGAGTATTTCTACTGTATTTTTTTCATGGTTATTCATTAATTTTTAATTGATTCTGGAGTGGTTTCAGCTTTTTCTGCTTTATTGTATTGCAGCTCACATTATGATCTATGGAAAACAAAACCAAAAAGGAATGAAAATATTCTAACAGCTCCAGTTTCCCCAGAATTAGAACTCACAGGTTTAGCTTGTAAATAGTACAGCATGGATCATTCAGTCCTAAACTTGGCCACACACTGGGCTCAGATTTGATTTTCTGAAAAATGAAACACTTTCTGAAAAGCTTTTAGGTCATTTCACTTAGCTATTCCTGCACTAATTGCTTAGATTTCCTTTTCCATTAATTAGAAGATTGACCATGTCCAGAAGTGTTCTCTCTTTCCCACAGCTATAGGCACATCCTAGGGTGTCTTAGCTCAGCTGCAGACATGTAGGACGCTGTTCAAATTCTCACATACAAGTGCCTTGTGCTATTTCAAAAGCATGGGACAGATGAGGTTTGTCAGAGGGGGCTGGAGATCTCTATCATTCTGGCACAGCACATAGGCACCCAACATAAGGCACCGATCTCCATATACCTCAAGAATTCCCTACATGAGAACCAAGGAGATCTCATTAATATAGGTAACATACTACTGGAATGTTTCACCCCCTATTTTATAATAATAAATGTTTCCAAGTCTGAACTGAACCCTACAGATATTTTATGTGCCTGAAGCTGAGCTGACATGGAACACAACAGAGAGTCGAATGAATTAGTTCATTAAAATTCATCCAAAATGCTCACCAATTTAGTTAATTGTTTGAAGCAGGACCAAAAAATATGCTCTGAAAACATAAGCCATAAGATAAAATACCTTTATGAACTGAACATAGTATTCTAATATAATAGTTAATGCAGGTCTAAAATTCTTTGGTGGGACTCAGTCCCTGAATGAGACACTCAGATATGTAGATATTTCTCCAGATACATGATAGGCCCTGCACCATTTCTGTGTCTACCTCCAGTATCATACTAGCAAGGAACTGAATTCCACTCTGGAGATCCTTCTCAGTGGAGTCTAGAAAGTAGCTCACCACAGGTTAAAGCTGAAAACGGCATTTCATCAGCTGAAGCACTCTGTAAGCATCACTAATTGTATTGACCAAGTTGTCTAAACATGGGTGTCTAGTGCTATTTGAGATGCTCTCTAGTATCACATCTATTCCACAGCTGCTGCTCCAGAGCTGTTCAGGTCTCCCATGCTATATATCTGCTTGATCCATGTGGGTCACCCTAGATAATCTCAGTATTGCAAATGGCACACTACAAGCATTGTTCCTTATTAAGCTAAAAGTTGTTTTCATGCATCCCTGAAATACACTGGGAAACACTTTTAAACATAGTTGTAAATTAATAGTAACATAACTGTATTCAATATCACGGAATCACAGAATCACAGAATGGCCAGGGTTGGAAGGGACATCAAGGATCATCAAGCTTCAACTCCCCACCACATGCAGGGCCACAAACCTCCACATTCAATCCTAGACCAAGCTGCCCAGGGTCCCATCCAATCTGGCCTTGAACATCTCCAGGGTAGGGGCATCTACAACTTCTCTCAGCAGCCTGTTCCAGTGCCTCACCACTCTCTCTGTAAAGAACTTCCCCCTGACATCCAACCTAAATCTTCCCTCCCTCAACTTAAAACCATTTCCCCTTGTTCTGCAGTTATCTACCCTTTCAAAGAGTTGATTCCCCTCCTCTTTGTAGGCTCCCTTTAGGTACTGAAATGCTGCAATGAGGTCACCCCGCAGCCTTCTTTTCTGCAGGCTGAACAAGCCCAGCTCCCTCAGCCTGTCTTCATAGGGGAGGTGCTCTAGTCCCCTGATCATCTTCATGGCCTTGCTCTGGACCTTCTCCAACAGCTCCCTGTCTTTTTGTACTGGGGGCTCCACACTTGAATGCAGTATTTCAGGTGGGGCCTCACAAGAGCAGAGTAGAGGGGGACAGTCACCTCCCTATCCCTGCTGGCCACCTCTCTTTTGATGGAGCCCAGGATACCATTTGCCTTCTGAGCTGCAAGGACACAATGCTGGCTCACACTAAGTTTTTAATCTACCAAGACCCCTAGGTCCTTCTCCATAGGGTTGCTCTCAAGGACTGCTCCTTCCAGTCTATATGGATGCCTGGGATTCCTCTGGCCCAAGTGCAAAACTCTGCACTTTGCTGTGTTGAACCTCATTAGGTTCACCCAGGCCCACCCTTCAAGCCTGTTGAGGTCCCTCTGAAATGGCATCCCTTCCTTCTACCTTGTCAACCGCACCACTCAGCTTGGTGTCATCAGCAAACGTGCACTCGATTCCGCCATCGATGTCATTGATAAAAATGTTAAAGAGCACCGATCCCAAAGCAGACCCCTGGGGGATGCTGCTCGTTACCGGCCTCCACCTGGACATGGAGCCATTGATGACCACCCTCTGTCTGTGGCCTTTCAACCAGTTTCTTATCCATCCAGTGGTCCACCCATCAAATCCACAATCCTTCAATTTGAAGATAAGGATGTGGTGGGGGACCATGTCAAAGGCCTTGCTCAAGTCCAGGTAAATGACATCAGTCACCTTTCCTTTGTCCACCAATGTCGTCACTCCATCACAGAAGGCCACCAGATTGGCCAAGCATGACCTTCCCCTGGTGAAGCTGTGCTGGCTGTCTCGGATCACACGCCCATTCCTCATGTGAACAAGCATGTCATTCAGGATGATCTGTTCCATGATCTTCCCAGGCACAGAGGTGAGACTCACCTGCCTGTAGTTACCGGGGTCCTCCTTGCTCCCTTTCTTGTAAATGGGAGTGACATAACCCTTCCTCCAGTCATCCGGGACCTCACCTGACAGCCACAGCTTTTCAAATATGATGGACAGCATCTCGGCAACCACCTCAGTCAGCTCCATCAGAACCCCTGATGCACGCCATCCGGCTTGTATACATTCAGTCTCATGAGACGTACTCGGACCTTCTCTGCCCTCAGAGTGGGGACGGGATTTACCACCCCAGTGCCCACCTAGAGGTTTAGGGATGCAGGGCTCAGGGCAGTACTGGAATCCTGGCTGCCAGTGAATACCGAGGCAAAGAACTCATTCAGTACCTCAGTCTTCTCTTCATCCATTGAAGCCAGTTCTCCTTTTACATTTACCAAAGGAGGTATGCTCACTTTGGCCTGTCTCTTCTGGCCAATGTACCTGTAGAATGTCTTCCTATTGTTTTTCACATCCCTCGCCAAGTTCAGTTCCGTCTGCGACTTGATTTTCCTGATCCCATGTCTGCAAGTCCAGACGGCATCCCCGTATTCTTCCCAGCTGACACACCTTTGTTTCCAGAGCTTGCAGCACCTTTCTTTGCCCTCAGCACACCCAGCAGGTCCTTACCGAGCCATGCCGGCTTCTTACCTCCTCTGCCCGCTTTCTTATTCAGAGGGACAGAGAGTTCTTGTGCTCTCAGGAAGGCATCCTTGAAGAGCAGCCAGTTCTCCTCAACATCTTTCTTTTTAAAGATAGCAACCCAGGGGATCTTGGCCAACAGTCCATTGAACAGCTTAAAGTTTGCTCTTCCAAAGTTCAGGGTATTGACGCCACTTTTCACCAGGCCCACATCCCTTGAGATCACAAACTTGACCAGGGCGTGGTCACTGCAACCCAGGCTGCCTCCAACCTTAACACCATTAATGATTTCCTCCGCACTGGTGAGCAGCAGGTCCAGCAATGCTTCACCTCTGGTCATGCTGTTTAACACCTGGACCAGAAAGTTATCATTAACACATTCCAGGAGCCTCCTAGACCTCTTGCAACTCGCCATGTGGTCTTTCCAAGAGATATTTGAATGCTTGAAGTCCCCCATCAGGACAAGAGCCCTTGCCTTCCGCATCTGAAGCAAGAAAGCCTTGTCAACAGTCTCCTGTTGATCAGGTGGCCTGTAGTATACAGTGTACCATAGTATACTGTAGTATACAATAGTTCCTAACTGTATTGAATGAGATGGTCAATTTCTACTTATTATTTAAATAAATGTCATTGTCAAATAAATGTAATCCTTGGATTTTAATGTATTTATTTATTTAATATCAATGTTATATTCATATGTGAAATTCTGCACTTCTCAGTATTACCCTCTGGGTCTTGCAGGCATCCTTGGTCTGTGCTCCAAATTGGATAGATGCCAGTCATCCTTGCTGTAAGGTTTGTGAGCTCAAGTTAATAAAGTAATCCTAATGAGAATACAGCACCATGCTAACAAATATACGCAGCTTTTGGACTGATGTTTGCTGGCCTTGAGCCAGTTTTGAGCACAAGTTAAATGAATGTAGCTTTCTCTGTAGAAGGCCATGAAGATACATTCTAACTTGCAATAAGGCAGATTCCCAGCAATCCATAAAACAGTCAAGTAATTGGTTCAAATGGATGTTGAAGGGCAAAATCTCTGAAAACATGTGGCTAACGTTTGTATAAATATGGCATACATGAAGACACTTTTGTTGACAAAAAAAAGACATAACTTTACAGATATACAAGAATGAAAAATTAAGTTCTGGTGGTATCTAACCAAATAGAGTGTCTATATGGTATAGATACATGAACTGTTAGTACAGAGTCTTTAGCTATTTAATTTTTAGCTATTTATTTAACTGGGGATAAGTAAAAATGATAAAAATGTCTACATGTTGGGCTTAGTTGGCAAGGCTTGCTAGCAAGGAGGCAGCAGGTCTGGTATCTGTAATGAGTGCCCCATAGAAGAATCACAGCTGGCTGCAAAAGGGATCTACCACTGTCCAGAGCTGAGCCATGAGTCACAGCAGTTGTGCCTGTGGGAGAGAAGATTTAATAAAGGGAAAAAGCACAGGAGCAGAGGAGAAGCCCATGGTGAGACAGTCTCCTGTCCTACAACGAACAGGGACATCCACAGCTTGATCAGATTGTTCAGAGCTTCCTCCAGCCTGGCTTTGGGAGTCTCTAGGGGCAGGGTAATGACCACACCTCTATTTTGAACAATCTGTTTCGGTGCCTCACTACTCTCAATGTAGAAGACTTTTTCTTTATATCTAACGTAAATCTACTGTCTTTAAGCTTGAAACCATTTCTACTTGTTCTATCACCATAGACCCTGCTAGAGTCTGACATCTTCTTTCCTGTAGCTCCCGTTTAGATACAGAAAGGCCACTATCAGGTCACCTCAGAGCCTTCTCTTCTCCAAGCTGAATAGGCTCACCTCTTTAAGCCTGTCCTCATAGGAGAGCAATTCCATCCCTTAGATCATTTTTGTGGCTCTTCTCTGGATGCGCTTCTACAAGTCTATGTTTCTCCTGTACTGAGGGCTCCACATCTGGATGCAGTAAGCCATGTGAGGCCTCACCATCACAGAATAGAGGGGGAAGATCACCTCCCTCAACCTGTTGGCCATGCTTCTTTTGATGCAGCCCAGGTTGGCTTTCCAGGATGCAAGAGCACATAGCTGGCTCATGTCCAGCTTGCCATCCACCAGTACTCCCAGGTCTTTTTAGTCAGAGCTGTGCTCAATCTTTTCATCGCCAAGTCTGTATTGGTAATGGGGACTGCACTGACCCAGGTGCAAGACCTTGCACTTGGATTTGTTGAACCTCATGAGGATCACTTGGGCCTTCTGCTCAAGCCTGTCCAGGTCCCCCTGGATGGCATCCTGTCTCTCTGGTGTGTTAACTGCATCCCACAGTTTGGTATCATTATCTTCCCTGGCATAGAGATGAGACTGACATCTTGAGAAGCATTTTTCCAAATGGTTGTATTGCTATATGCTGAGTATCCTTCCATCTTGGAAGAGAATAGGATGCTATATGGAGGAGTATCTTTTACTAAACAGTAAATAAAATATTCAAACAGATAAGCAAGGTTAAAAAAAAGCCTTTTTTTCTCATCTAGGCTTTAGTCTATCAAGTAATAATCATTTTCCTGATAGCACTGTGAGCAAATGGTGGTCAAAATTCACATCCTACAAGGTATAACTTTATGTTAATCACATGATAGAAATTGCAAATATTTCACGTGGTACAATAAAGAAAATATACAATATGATTGATACAGAACTTCCACTTTCAGCAATCACTTCTGGTCACCAAAATATCTTTTCTAATAGGAAGATTGAAAGGATGAAAGAAAGTGCAGGGCTAAAAGTTCATCACAGTATCATGTAATTTACTGATTAGTTACTCGATTGCCCAGTGTTCCTGAATATTTAATTTCATCTGTCATCAGTACAACCACTACAGTTCATGACAACATCGTACGTTAACTGACATATATACCATTCCACTGCTATGAATTTTCAGATAGCTAGGTTCTAGTGGAACTATTTACTACTTTGGCTGAATCTGTTTATAAGTTTAAAAGAACTTTGATCCACGTGCTCCGGTGTATCATAACATTGCATTAGGTCTGTGAGCAAGTAATTATTGAATTATTTACTGAATTATTGAGTAATTATTTGAAGGAAAACAGATAAATGATGCACTCTTTAAACATACCCTTTATAAAGATTGAAAGACGAAAAAATAGATTTAAAATATTTTCCAGGTAAATTTTTGTTTTCAATTACAAATATTTTTAAAAGCCATTTGAAATGAGAAACAAATGATTTAACTAACTTAGTAATGAAAATAAAGATACAATATATTTTTCTTCTGCAATATGATGATAAAGTTTTTGTAGGACGTATCAGTACATTTGCCAAACAATAAAAAATAAATAAGAACGTTGTATTTAATTATTTTTTTTAATAAACACTAACGTATAGACTTGAAATGGAAGCAAAGTTGGACTGTATAAGAATTCAAATCCAAAAAAAGACAGGAAAATGATAACAGTTGTAATTTATACTTGGAGATGATATTGGAAAATGCATTACAAGAATGAAGAAGATTTAAGCATTTCTTCTCCAAAATATGCAGAAAGAGATATTTATCTGTAGCAGCATCTCAAATAGTTAAAAAATTGTTATAATCTTATTATAATTCTTCCAGGCTTGTTAGTGTTCAGCCATGGAAACTATATCAGTTCATCTGTCTATATGTACATAGATATAAGCTTATTATATCATATTATTATATGCTGCTATATGCATGTAGCAAGTAATTTTCAGACTGCCATAGCACTGTTCAGCAAACTATTCAGATTACCTAACACAATTCAGTGTAAACTGGTTCTTTGTTCTTTTATATGCAATATATAATAATAATAAAAATAATAAAAGAGTAAACTTTTCTTGAAGATTATATCTATATCTATAAGCTATCACAGTAAATGAGGTTTACTGTGTTTACTAAGTTTTTTTTTACTAAGTTTTAGTACCAAACTGGAGAAAGGATTTCATTATGTTGTTAAGCTATTGAAATATTGTTTAAGAGAATTGACAGGTGGCAGTTACCACCATTTTGAAAAACAAACAAACAACAAAAAAAACAACACCCGACTGTCACTATTACTGGATCTCATCCAGAACATGTCTAATAGGCGTGTGTTAAAAATATGTCTTCAGATAGGGCCCATAGGGGATTTAGTGAGAAGAAAGCATGATTTAAAGATCGCTGTCAGGATTCGACATGAGGTAATGATCTAGTGTCAGGTGTCCCTGTTAATGCCAGGGAGTTTGGGACTAGATGATCTTTAAGGTCCCTTCCAATCTAAACCATTCTGTGATTCACTCTAAAATCACTAAATGCCTAAAATAACTTTGCCTGAGCACTGGCTCCTAGTTAAAATTTTCTGATGACTGTTGTTGCCAAGGTAGGTTACTTTGATTATCACAGTTTCTTGCATGTGTACATAAATCCTTTTGTGGATAAAAGCCAAATTTATTAACTGACTTGTGATGCAGAAAATCTCTGGCAGAGGCAGAAACGGTTTGGATACCTGGAAGCAAAGGCAGTTCATGATTACAGTCCTGATCTGGAATTAAGGGAACAGCTGGTTTAATTCCCTGCTCTGTCACAAACTTTTGTGACTTTGACCAGGTCATGTAGAGTATATTCATTTATGTTTCTAGTTATATTCAGCTTTCTATCTCTGAAGCAGCTCTAGTTACACATACAGAGACATTTCTGTGAAATATACAGCTTTTTGGAAATTAATGCATTCCATTTCCCTTTCAGTATTTCCTTAACAGACAGATCGCAGGAGTGGAAATACCTAAAATAAGCTTTAGTAGCTATGAGATCTTTCTCAATGAAATTTAAATAAACAAACAAACAAAAAGCAGTAAAGCAATTTAATTATCCTCATTTGAGCTTACCATGAACCAAAACCATTAGAAGAGTCTTCCATCATTCTGATTCAGATACAATCCAGATGGTATTTACTGCTAAATTTTACTCTTTACAGAACTGCTAATTCAGTGTGATTGGCAAATGGATGGTAGCTTCACTGAGTCCCATGCATCAGAAGTGTTCATCCTCATAACAGACAGCCATCATTCCTTCAGTCCTTAGCGCTGTCGGATAGGATTGATCTGTCAAGCTGAAATTCCCTACTGAAGTATCTTTCATAAAAATAATGTTAGGATGACTAGAATTTTATTCTGTCACTTCTTCAATTTAAAGCAATAAAAATGTATATTGCAATTCAAAGAATGAAAAATTGAACATTTTAAAAAGGGCAGAAAAGGTTTAATGTGATACTACGTATTTCCAGAAGTCATATACTACTGCATACTTGCCCTAGCCAATGGTCTTAAAATCAAGACAAAGATTATAATTTCATTTCTACTTCTGCTTAGCATTCACTTTTGTTTCAGACTCTGGAAGAGTTGGACACAAAGCAACTGCATAAATAAGCCTGCCATTCTTTTCAGCTATCTTATCAGAAAAAAAAAAAAATTACGATGGTGAAATTGGAAGACTTAAGGAAAACCATTTATGTTACCCAAGAGGATACAAATCAATAAAAGTTCATGGCTCAGAGGTTCTCATTGATTGGAACACACTGGCAGCACAGTAATTTCAAAAACCAGTGTAAGGTTTGCCAACCACACCACATTTTCTGATTGTACGCGATAAAACGTTATGATCTAGAAACAGCTCTCAACAGTACAGGCTTTTGAATGTCTTAATGTGTTTGACTTAAACATTGATCAGCTGAACACTGACACTTCTTAAAATGTTTTTCAGAGAATTATAAAATTCATATAACATAAAATGTTTAATATGAAAAAATCTATAAAATATGATTATAAGCTGAAGAGCACAGATTTTATAAAGAAAACAGAGATAGTAATTCCTCAGGGAAGATTGTATTCTGTTGAAAAGAAATTATATGCCATATAAGATCCTTTTAAAAAGTACCTAACTAAACTCTTCTGTTCACTCATTAGCTGTTGAAGACATTATTGGCTGTCAGAATCAACTCATGCATGTTGCCATGACAGTAATTTACTGCAGGTCAGGAGTTGGAGGAGGGTGAATAGGGAAACAACCACTTCCATTGCTTACAGATGTATCTCAGTTAAAAATGGTCCACTCTATCAGTTGTCGCTGTGAAAAAAGAAAGAGAGAGAGAGAGAAAGAGAGAGGAAGGAGGGAAGGGGAAAGGGGAAAGGGGA
>NW_024885532.1:2921791-2984681 GCF_019232065.1 Centrocercus urophasianus
AAGGAAAGGAAAGGAAAGGAAAGGAAAGGAAAGGAAAGGAAAGGAAAGGAAAGGAAAGGAAAGGAAAGGAAAGGAAAGGAAAGGAAAGGAAAGGAAAGGAAAGGAAAGGAAAGGAAAGGAAAGTTGTTCATGTCTGAATGCTATTGTAGATTATTCTGACTTATGGGACATACTATGAATGAAAATATCTACTGTTCCAAACTGTGGAACAAAGTACCACATAGTGATACTCCTGCTTATCCAAAACAGCTCAGTTGAAGTATAAACAAATAACACACACATATATTTTGGTTTAAGTTTACCACAACATTAATCGCTTTTGAATTATGATTAAACATACTCTTTATGAGGAAAAAAGTTAAAGAAAGCATTAAAATTATCATAAAAAACATTAGAATATTGTATTTTAAGTGTTATTAACCTTATTCTAAACTCACAATGAATGAGAATATCATTCATTCAAATGCTTGATTTGGGATCTTAGATATACCTAATGGGTTTAATGCAATTTTCCAGTACTACAGTAAGGATAAGTCTGCTGTGAAACAACTAAGAGTGCTTTGTCAAATACAATAATGGGGCTTACCTTATTTTTAGTTTGCCGTACCCTTTCATCACTGGAGGTAAATGAAAACCATTTGAAGCAGTGAGCCTCTTAAAATCGATTAAAATTGTTTTAATTCATACATGCAAAGTAAAGATAAATAATAGAATAAAACTTATTATAAAGCATAAATACCATTAAAAAGGATAAATTGAAATTGAATGTTTCAGTTGCACCCAGAAGAGTCACCCCTAACGTGATGAGTCCATGGTTTGCAAATTTCTTGTCTGTGTTCTTTTAACATTTAGACTAGACACAGCCTGTAGCTGTGGGCTAGAAAATTGATTTCTGGCCAGGTCAACCATGTTTTTCTGATTAATTAAGGTCACTGTTTTCTATACTATTTTGTCTCAGCCACCTGACAAGCCTTCTTCACCAAAAGTGGGTTCTGTCCTCACACTGCACGTACATCCAAACAGTCTTTCCGTCTTCTCTTCTCTTCCTAGCAATACCCTCCTCAGCAATTCCAGAAGTGGAAGGCTGTGTGATACAGTTTGACCATAAGGATAGCTGGCTTTTTCATAGTCAGTACTGCAGAGCACTAAAGGACCAGCAGATGTACTGTCAGTAGATTGTGACAAGCCCCTGTGTTTGCCCCTGTGGCTGTGCTGAGCTCCACGGTTTTGGGCAGAAGTCCAGGTGCGCTTTAAGTAGGGTGGAAAGTAGTACAGAAGGGATAGACAGTGTGTTTCATAATAGAAAAGACAAAAAAAAAAAGAAAAAAAAAGAGCAAAAGCAATAGGAAATTATTCTGTTAGATTCCAGAGGATAGGTTTTGAAATAATATGCCAGGTTTCTTCTGTATGACAGGAAAGATTAGGAAGAGGAAGAGGATGATCATGAGGTTCTTACATCACACTTAGATATTAGATATATTTTAAGATGAATAGCTTTACAGGGAAAAAAATTAGCAATTTTGTATGCCTTGTCAACTTTTCCCAATAGCCTGAGAACTTTGCTTCTTCAACAGAATTATATCATAGCTCAGTTCATAGTTCATATTAATTGTTATTACTTATTTAATTATTTATTGCTTATTGTGATTGTAGAATCACAAAGTGGTTTGGATTGGAAGGAACCTTTAAGATCATCTAGTTCCAACTCTCTTTTTATAGGCAGGGAACCCTTCCTCATCACTGTTAAAATCTCCACATAGCTACAGAATGGCACTGCAGACTTTTTGCAGGGTCCTGGACATTGTGTTAGGCTAATGATATGGTCTGAGCAGTAAAGTCTTGACAGAAATTTCAGAGAGGAGATCCTCAGAAGTATTACAGAAGCTGAGACTAAATTCTTCCATGTAAGTCCTATATAGAATTGATGATCTTGAAGCCAAGCTAGTAATTCTTTAAGCATGTTCCCTCTGTGAGGATGAAAAAACTGAGCAGAAGTGAAAACTGTTAGAGACAACTAGACATCCTCACAGCTCTCCCTGGCTGAGAAATCTTGTCTTCAGTATATCTCAGTATGATCTACTCTAACAATGTAGAAAGCTTGCTACAACCTCCATCTGGTACTTCATATATATTTAAATACAACAAAGGTAAAACATGGGTTAGAGCAGAAAAAGTACCTTTGTGTGCAAAACCAAAACCACCACCCTGCTAGAAAAAAGCATGTCTTACTGCCTGGATATCACAGTTTTCAGAATTTTTTGGCTACAAAGCAAACACAGATTTCCCCAAGTTCAAAAACTGTTGTGCTTTAACCCAGCAGGTAGTTAAGAACCACACCATCCCAGCTGAAATCAGGACAAAAACTAATCTTGAATTGTTGAGATTTCCAAACTACGATTAATTATGTCTTCCATTTGTAAGGTTCACTTCAGATTTACCCCAGTCTTATGAGAACAACTAAGGTATGTTGCAAAAAAAAAAAAAAATATGGCTAAGAATAGGTATCCAAGAGAATAATAATAAAAATATGTTTCTGTATTACTTGTCAGTTCAAAACACCTCTATATATGGTCATGTTTTAATGCTTCCCATTCCTCTTCTCATGCTCATGTTCTCCTTTTACATCACCTCTGCTCCAACTCATAGGTTGGAGGCAGGGAGCAGGGTATAAATCACCTCCAAACTGGTGCTTTTCTGATTTTGCCTGCTGTTGTTCCTCCTCTTCCAGCTGCTTCTCCTTCTGCTCTTTTGCCATTTTACAGAATAAGGGTGATAATTTGAGTTTTTCACGCTCATTGTTTGACAAATATTTTTGAAAAAGAGAGTCTGCCTTTAAGAATTCCTGTTTCCATCATGCTTGTTCAGTAATTTCCATAATAATTTCCAATTTGATAGCCAGGTTAGTACTGAACACTACATGAGGGCTCATAAGGAATTATTTTTGCCACCAAAAAGCCATACAAGTTGCCAGCAGTATCTTGGCACCACTATAGTTGAATTTCACATGGGAAACATGGCAACATGGACATTTATGAATAAAGATTTGATCTAAAGCTTTTAAATTTTTTATGTCCAATTACCATAGATTTATCCAATATAATTTAAAACAGCTAAGTTATACACTCCACTGTGCAAAAGCCACAGCAACTGTATATAATCCTGTAGCAGCAGATTAAAATTTGGGAGACTCATTTGGGAAAGAAAATATGTCCCATTGTGCCATTTTTTCCTCATAAAGCAACAGCTTCAGTGGAAGTGCCGTCAAATAATCTTGCTATTATTTCAACTAATAGAGCTATTTAAGTCATTAGATAATTGGGCATGCCATGGATTCATCTGATCTTCATTTCCAGTACTTGAAAGATTAACAGAATGAATTCAACTGGCAATAAATTTTTTAAGAGCTGAAAAATCTACTTGGAGAATTGCCAAAACTAAAAGTAGTATCTATAACTTAAAGTGCTTCAGCTGTGAAGCAACAGTTCAATATATCTTTACCTGAATGACATTTATCATGTGCTTTCCATCAGAAGAAATTGTGTCCTTAAGAGATATCATTCTCTGGTGGTTGTGCAGGTATTTCTCACTCTTTTTTTCACTTTTTATTATGTAATCATAGCTCAATAAAGAAATCAAAAAGGCCAAAATCATAGTGAATAATAACAAGTCTGCTTTGATAAATGTCAGTTTGCTCTTTACCTAAATTGAACTGGATGATTTTATAATAGTAAAACACAAAACTATATTTAAAAAGAAAATTAAGGAATAAGTAATAAGATAGGCCTATCACAACATTTGGTGTATTTCCCCTCAATGCAAGTACTTTCTCTTAAAATAGTTTATTCTACTATTTTGACCTGGTACGTAGTATCTTACTTGACTGAATGCCTCTATTTTATTAAAAATTAGAACAGAATATCTCCCTTCAAAAGGAATATATTTTCTCGATTTCATCACCCTTATATTCCTTGTATGCCTTATATTCCATTGGGAAAAAAATATATCTTTTGTCTCAGGATACAGAAGTTTTTTGTCACATGCAATTAGTCATATTGTTTATGTCTATGTATTGAAATTGAACACAATATCTCTAGCTTATATAAAGAAGGATACAGCCTCCCTGCTTTGTGATCATATTCTCTTCATATGCATTTTAGAAAATCACAATAGATTTTTCCTTCTGCCTAGTCAAGCTGCAAGGTAATACATAATTAGCTAGGTAGGAAATGTAACAGAAAAGAGAATATTTACATCCTGCAGAGTAAAATCACATTTTGAACTGTTCCTTAGGAGGGACTTTGAGTTTGCAATCCTCTCTTTAGCAAATTTATAATTTCCCTCAGGTCTATTCATTTCAAATGCCTGCAGAGACCTTTTTCAGACGTTAGAGAACAATTGAAACTTTCCATCTTTCATGAGGAGTCTTTGGTGATGCACTGACTAGAATGAGGTGCAGAATCATAAAAGCTTCTTATGTTCTTTGCTGACCTATTCATTAAATGAGATATCATATGAACAGGCTTCAGAACACCTTCTGAATTTCTGGCCACGTGGGAAAAAAGTACAGTCACAGAACATAACAGTAGATTCCTGTCTGGATGATCCATTTTCAACTCTATCCCCCTCTTTTTATTTATTCTTTTTTAAATTTCTACTGCAGTTGAATGACCAACCTGAACTTCATTTTTCTATTAGTCATAAAACCTAGGGTCCCACAGTTTGCAAGAATATTCAGAGACAGTGATGGTTCTGTAAACACAATTTCTATATGCATAGAAATACTTTCTGTCTAAAATGACATCCTTGTGACCCTTGTCAAAATATGGCCAAAACTGAATAAACATGGAACTAAATCTTTCTGATTCTGAATTCGGACTAAAAAGTGAAATAAAAATAAAACATTTCTATAAATAGCAAACCATTATTTCTTGTTATGTTAAAAAAACATTTTAACATTTTTTTTGTTGTTGAATTTTGTAAAGATTTGTCAGTTCCTCAAGAAGGTTGCAATTTTCGTTAAAAATCTGGTATTTTGAAATACAGAATCTTATAAAGAATATTTGACTTAGTAATCATCTATTGCATAGTACTTTTCATAAGCCATGACATGCATATTTATAGAGAGAAAATCTGCACAAAATAATTATAACCCTATATAGTGAAAAATCATTAAAAAGGATGTGTTCATGATTTTATAAATGAAAGCTTTTCTGTGAATAAATACAGTGGTATAATTGCATATGATAAGTATTTCTCAAAATGGTCTGTTGATTATACTAAACAACACTGTTAGCTGACCTGCTAATAACACTGGTACATCAAGGTGAAGAAGTTTCCCTGTCCTGTAAAGTCTGTAAGAAACTATTAGCATTACAGATTCTGCAATGAGTCCCACATTTGCCACTGTCCATACTGACTACTCCACTACATATGAGTAACCCCACCACTTTCATGGAATAGACTCACGTTGCTCGAGATACAACTCAGACTCAGATCAAGACACTAAAATTTCATTTTCTATATATAGGTTATGTTATAGACAATGGGAACTCACCAGTGTAAATAAATGCATTGAGCAATGAGATTCACTTCATCCAATATAGCTAAAATGGGCTGGCAAATGTGACACAGAATCTGACATGTACCCGTAAAAACTACACCCTTACTAACTGGCAGCTGGGAAAGAAACACTGCATACCTAAAAGAGTACTAAATACTCTTCTCTGGAAAACTCTGGACACTTTTCTCAAGCGTCTGAATAGTTAGATCATTCCCCCAATATCACTGTCCAGATTGACTGGTTGCAACAGAAGTTCAGGTAATGAACTTACCAGTAAAAACGTACATATGCAAATAAAACAAATGCAAACCACC
Organism: Centrocercus urophasianus; assembly: GCF_019232065.1. Taxonomy (NCBI): domain Eukaryota; kingdom Metazoa; phylum Chordata; class Aves; order Galliformes; family Phasianidae; genus Centrocercus; species Centrocercus urophasianus. Next base: position 2,927,666 of record NW_024885532.1, read on the forward strand.
TTGCATCTACACGTGTACTTGGTTCCTCACTGAAAGAAAGGATGTGCTGAACTGTACCACAAATCCATTAGACACACTGGAGAGAGAGAAGAAAGCTCCTAACTTCAGTCCTCTGTATTATTCTTCAAAGCCTCTCAGTGGGTTCTAGTTTAGACAGCATTAATCACACCATTTAAGTGTCAAATCTGCTTTTTAGATGGAGAACCCAAAAGTACTTGGGCAGCATTAGTTAAATTCAATGAGACAGAGCAGAGTATAATGTATCTATTGGTTTTTCCACATGAATTCTAAAGTCATCTCTACTAAACATAACACATTTTTCTTTATCGACTACGCTTACAGTTGCAGAACTCTACCTCCACTTCACCTATGGCAAGATGTGTTCAACTTTCAACAAGATTTATTGAACTCTGCACACTAATTTAGGATTTTAAAAAACATATGTTTTCCAACCCTGGACTAAAAATCTGTTTTTCTTATCAGTAGTGTAGCAACAATTCTGTCAGAGTGTATCTCTACTCATTGCTTCAAACTGCCTGTATGGGTAATTTTGTATGCACAATGACATTCCACAAACCTACCTTTCCCCATATACTGAAAAATTGAAATATTTTGCAGCTCTCTTGCTAGAAGATGATGAATTCCTTCGTGCTCATTTTTCTTAGAAAAGTAGCCAAGATGCAAAAAATATGTGAATATTCTACTTAAAAGATGCCTGATATGTGCTCCTACTTTAAATATATGCTGTTATTTCACAGAATTACAGAATGGCCAGGGTTGGAAGGGATCTCAAGGATCATCAAGCTCCACCCTCCCACCACATTTAATACTAGACCAGGCTGCCCAGGGCCCCATCCAATCTGGCCTTGAACACCTTCAGGTATGGGGCAACCACAGCCACCCTGGGCAGCCTGTTCCAGCACCTCACCACCCTCTCTGTAAAGAACTTCCCCTTGACATCCAATCTGTTATTTAACTCACAACATTTGTATTTGTCTTCAAATGTTAATTCCAATCTGAGCAGATCAAAAGCTGGAAAGAAAAATGCTAATATTTCACAGGAGTAAGATTTTATTCTGAATACCAGAAATCAGACCTCCACATGGAATAGATTTTTCATAAACAAATGAAATAATCTTCAAAGGAATCCCATGGAAAAATATCTGTGAAATGTTTCTTCATCTTTTTATTATAGATGCATAGGTATATTGATAAACAGACAAATAGCTAGCAAATACTCACCTGTGTACCAAACCATGAATTCTCTTCAAATTTTGGAGAAACATTTTGTACTCATGAGTATTTCTGATAATCTTACAACACAAGTAACTCTTAAAAATAACAGATTTCTAAAATACAGATTTTTTTAAATATGAGATGTCACTGAATTTTTAATGAGTACTTTATACAATAGTATTAATTAAAGGAACAGTTCTAAGATTCAGGTAGTGAAAACTCTTGAAAATTATGATATCTCATTTCATACATAGTGGTGGAAGTGTTGTTAAAGCCAAGATATCGTGATGAATATTAGCCAAGTTTGCTCCCTGGGAAGGTCACAGTTTCTATTCGACAAACTGTTTCAGATATTTAACCAAAAAGGCTGCTTACTTTTTTCAGATATGCAATTTTATTTAATCAAAAACATTGCTTTTGACCACAAACTTTCTCTTAAAAATATCTTTCTTGTTTTTACCTGTTTATCTGAGATGCTATTTATTAGAAAAATGCAGTAACAGCATGATGAATATGCAATTTCCAGTCTTCTGGTTCACATGAAACAGAAGTGGCCAAACTAGAGCCTCCTAGGAAAACCATTTTCAATTGTAATTCGTACACCATATTCTGATTAACATATAACTCTGACAAGAGTTTTTTGAAACATTTGAACTTCTCCTAAATGAACAGGATACTCTGCTGTTATATGAGGACTGCAATTATTAAGATGAATTCACTGAGTCTTTCTACGCAATAGGCCAACAGTGACTCTACTTCCTCTGGATTTATATGGCCAATAAACGTACTTTCTGTCCTCCATTGAAAGTGCATCACAATTTACTCTGCCATTTCATGATTTATAAATTCTCTCCATGGAAGAAAGAAAGAAACAATGTGGCCCTTAGGGCACAAACTGGAATCAAAATAAAGAGCTGTACTTTCAATTGCTCTAATCTTTGCAACAACAACAACAACAAAGATGCTTTCTTTTCCATTAAAATTGTATAAGAAAAATAACTCCTGGCAGGTTTCAATAACCATTCCAAGTAAGGAACATATAATTCCATCATTACATACTCCAATGCATTATTATCTTATTCAATTTGTCTTCCCCAGTTTCAAAAGAAACACGTACAGAATCCTGTATAATATACAACGAGGTTCCTAAAAAAGAATAATCTTTTCAGTAGTAATGTTAAACTTCAAAAATTAACTAGGGGGAAGAGGATAGATTTAAATTAATTTCCTCCTAATGTTAGGAGGAAATTATTTACTCAGAGGATGGAGAAGCTGTGGATGCCTCATTCCTGGAGGTGTTCAAGGCCAGGTTGAATGGGGTCCTGGGCAGCCTGAGCTGGTGAATGGTGTTCCTGCCCATGGCACAGGGTTGGAACTGTAAGGTCCCTTCCAACCCAAGTGATTCCATGACTCTATGATTCTGTGTCAAAGAATGTGAAAAGACCCAGTTATCAGCACAAGACAACATTTAGAGGTTATATTATAAATATTTTTAATATGTGTAAGTAAAGCACTTTTTAACAACAAATCATGTTCAAACATTCAGTTTATCATCTGAAATATTTATCTTTAAATTCTGAAGGTCTAACTTCTTTATGACTGTCATGGTTCTATGATTTTTTGTTTGTTTGTTTGTTTGTTTTGTTTTTTGTTTTTGGGTTTCAGTATTCCACATCAAAACATCATGTAGTGTACGGGGCATTAAAGTGTCACTGCCCCAGTTCCAGCTACCTATCCCTGTACATTACAGAAGTCACGGGATCTGGCCCTTCCGGGTGGGGGAGGCGCTCTCTTGCTGCCTGGCAGTGGGTGCTGAAGGTGCTTTCCTAGCCATTCCAACCTTTTCAGGTTTGAATCGGTCCCGAGAACTCTCTCTCTCATCTTGTCTGATTTATTAATCTCAATTTCAATTAAATTGTATATATTGTGTTATCTTGTATTCCAATATTATAGTAAAATAAGTTTTCCTCCATAGATTGTTGCCGCTGTTCTTTTCCTCCCTTCCTTCCTTCCCATTTTTGTGGGACTGGGGTAGGGGGGGGAGGACAGAGGCCTGTCGCCCCTGTCACGGACACTGATTGATCTGGTCAACTCTGTGACAATGACAAAATTCCGTAGTAAGCCTATATCTCATTTACGCTGATAGCCATTTATACATTTCTGGCAGGGTTAAGGGGACTTTCAGTGAGTGTAAATGTAATATATGTTCAGTCAAAATTGAAGAGTTGATCTTTTCCTTTTCCACAGTAACATTCTAATATATCATTTACCTTCAGCTGAAACATTAATGTCAACTGAAATAATTAATTTTCAAAATCCTTTATAAATTTAGCACCAAATTTCATCCTTAAACAAGTTGCCAGGTGGACTTTAGTTCATATGATGTACAGCAACCTTTTTCACTGGTAAATGTGAAGTTCAACTGACAGTGATATTAAAATGCTACTCACGCCAGGGAAGATGTTCAAAGAATGAGTGTACTTCTGACAAGAATACCTGTAAAGCTTCTTTTCTTCTCAAAATGTGACAGCATTACATTTCATCAGTACCTATCTGTCAAGATTTTGGTTGGAAGAGAGTTAATTTCTTCTTTTTTAGTAGATGCTTGCATGATGCTGAGGTTTTTTATTAGTATTATTGTTATCTTTTTAAAATGAAAATAGTGGTGATAGCACCCTGATGTTTTAGTTTTTGCAGAGCAGTGTTTACACAGAGCCAAGGACTTTTCTATTTCTTGTGATGCCCTGCCAGTAAGGAGCTGGGGGTTGTGAAAGGAGATGGGAGGAAACATGGCCAGGACAGTCGACCTGAAACAGACAAAGGATATCCCATATCCGTGGTGTCATGTTGAACAGTAAATGCTGAGGTAAAGAAAAAGGAATAGGGGGACATCTGAGTGACGGCATTTGTCTTCCCAAGTAACCGTTAATTGTGATGAAACTTACTTATCTGAGAGTGACTGAACATCTTCCTACCAACAGGAAGTAGTAAACAAATTCCTTGCTTTGCTTTGCTTTGTGTATGGCTTTGCTTTACTAGTAAACGGTCTTTATGAATTCAATTCTCATCTCCCACCACTTTTGGGTGATGATGTGGGATGGAATAGAAGGATCCAGTCCATGAATGATTGGCTATGACACTGGTGCTACAGGAAGGGCTTTGAGTTTTTTGATAATGGTTGATCTTATAAAATGCCAGATCTGACAATAATATGTGGGAAAGGTTTATCTTGCAGTGGCAAAACAGTTCTGGGGCGGGAACTGGCAGGGCTCATTCAAAGAGCTTTAAATTGAATTCAAAGGAGGATGGGGTTGTAGATGGACTTGCACAGGTGGAGCAGCCTTCTAGTATTAATGAAGACTGGGAGGCCTCCCTTGCCCCTAGTGTGAAATTGGCATGGTCAGCTTGCTCCCTGCAATACCTGCACACAACTCACACAGCATGGGGAATAAAGAGAAGTTAGAAATCCATGTTCGGTCAGGAGATTCTGATCTAGTGGCAATAACAGAGACATGGTGAGACAGATCACATGACTGGAATATGGTCATGGATGGCTATGTCCTTCTCAGTAAAGACAGGCCAGCAAGGTGAGGTGATGGAGCTGCTATTTACATGAGAGAGCAACTAGAATGTATTGCATACTGTCCAGGGGCAGATGAGGAGTGAGTTGAGAGATTGTGGCTGAGAATTAAGGGGCAGGGTGGCATGGGTGATACTGCTGTGGGTGTCTATTACAGGTCACCAGATCAGGATGAGGAAATTGAGAAGGCCTTCTACAGGTAGCTGATAGCAGCCTTGCAATTACAGGCCCTGGTTATCATGGGGGATTTTAACTATCTTGATATTTGCTGGAATGCCTACTCAGTCACCAACCACAGTCCAGGAGGTTTTATCCACTGATGAGAATTTCCTAATGCAAATGATGGAGGACCCAAGTAGGAGAGCAGTGCTGCTGGATCTTATTCTTACTAACAAGGATAATCTGGTTGAAGCAGTCAAGGTTGAGAGCAGCCTTAGTTGCAGCAACCATGAGATGGTGAAGTTCAGGATCTCATGTGGCAGAAACAGAACGCCAAACAGAATCACAACCCTGGATTTCAGTAGGACCAATTTTGGTGTTTTCAAGCAATTGCTAGAGGAAATCCCATGGAACAGGGTACTTGAGGGAAAAGGAACCTGAGATGGTTGGTTAGCATTCAAGGACAACTTCTTCCAAGCTCAAGATCAGAGCATCCCAACAGTTAGGAAGTCAATAAAGGGAGCCAGAAGACCCACATGATTAAACAGGGAACTGCTGGGCAAAATCAACTGGAAGAGGAAAGTCTACAGATCATGCAAGGAGGGGCTGGCCACTTGGGAGGAATATTAGACTGTTGTCAGAGGATGTAGTGAGGCAACCAGGAAAGCTAAAGCCTCCTTAGCATTGAACCTTGAAAGAGGGGTCAAGGACAAAAGAGGGTTTCTTCAAGTACGCTGCAGATAAAACTAACACTAGAGGCAATGTAGGCCCACTGATGAATGAGGTAAGTACCTTGGTGACAGAAGATGCAAACAAGGCAGAGTTACTAAATGCCTTTCTTGTCTCTGTCTATATTACTGGAGGCTGTCCTGAGGAGCCCTGTACACATGAGGCCCAGAGGAAGTCAGAATCAAGGAGGAGTTTGCCTTGGTTGATGAGGACTGAGTTAAGGACCAATTGAGCAATCTAGACATCCATAAATCCATGGGTTCTGATTGGATGCACCTGCAGTTGCTGAGGGAGAAGTCACTGCTCCATCATCTATGGTAAATCGTGGGGAACAGGACTAGTGCCTGAGAATCGGAGCAGAGCAAATGTCACCCCAGTCTTCAAAAAGAGCAAGAAGGAGGACCCTGGTAACTATAGACTTGTCACACTCACTTCTATCCCTAGAAAGGTGATGGAACAATTTACCCTTGGTGCTGTCTCTAGGCATATCAAGGATAAGAGGATTACTAGGGCAGTCAACATGGCTTTACAAGGGGAAGTCACGCTTAACCAAAATGATAGCCTATTATGAAGAAATAACCAGGTGGATAGATGATGGTAAAGCTGTGGATATGATCTATCTTGATTTTAGTAGAGCATCTAATACTGTCTTCTCACAGCATCCTCACAGCTAAACTGAGAAAGTGAGGTCTAAACGACTGGGTAGTGAGGTGGATTGTGAACTGTTTGAAGAGAATAAACCAGACAGTTGTGGTCAATGGGATAGTCTAATTGGAGGCCTGTATCTAGTGGAGTATCTCAAAGGTCAGTTTTGGAACGACTACTATTCAATATATTCATCAATGACTTGGATGAGGTCATAGAGGGCACTGTCAGCAAGCTTGCTGATGACACAAAACTGGGAGAAGTGGCTAACACACCAGAAGGCTGTGATGCCATCCAGCAAGACCAAGACAGACTGGAGAGTTGGGCAGTGAGAAATTGAATGAAATATAGCAACTGCAAGTACAGAGTCTCACACCTGGGCAAGAACCCCTGATACCAATATAGGTTGATCTGTTGGAGAGCAGCGTAGGGGAAAGGGATCTGGGGGTCCTGGTGGACAGCAGCATGATTATGAGCCAGCATTGTGCCCTTGTGGCCAAAAAGGCCAGTTGCATCCTGGGGAGTATTGGAAGGGTTGTGGTTAGTAGGTTGAGAGGTTCTCCTTCCCCTCTACTACTCTGCCCTGGTGAGACTGCTTATGGAGTATTGTGTCCAGTTCTGGGCACCTCAGCTCAAGGACAGGGAACTGCTTGAGATAGTTCAGCACAGAGCCACAATGCTTAAGGGAGTGCAGTATCTCCCTTAGAAGGAAAGGCTGAGGGAGCTGTGCCTCTTTTGCTTGAAGGAGTCTGAGGGGAGACCTCATTAATGTTTATAAATATGTAAAGAGGGAGTGTAATGAGGATGGAGCCAGGCTTTTCTCAGTGACATCCAATGATAGGACAAGGGGCAACAGGTACAAGATGGAACATAGAAGGTTCCACATAAATAGGAGAAAAACTTCTCAGTAAGGGTAACAGAAAACTGGAACAGACTGCTCAGAGAGTTGTGGAGTTTCCTTCTCTGGAGACATTCAAAATCCACATGGACAATCCACCTGTGTGATCTAGTCCAGATGTTCCTGCTCTGGCAGGCAGATTGGACCAGATGATTTTTCAAGTCTCTTCCAATTCCTGATATTCTGTGATTCTGTGATTCTGTGATCCCATCTAAAGAGATGAAGTAAGTGACTGCGTTGTGCTGAGCTGTCTTCTGCGGTTAAATCACAACAGTTCTTTTTGGTGCCCAATATGGAGCTCAAAGGGTTCTACCCCTTATCATCTGGCTTTGCTGTGCTTAAATCCTGCATCCTGCTCAAAAAGGACAAAGGGTAGAGATTGTAAAGGATATGGTTTTAAATTTTTTTAACCGGTGGTTTGAGTTGCACATTACAGGATGTCTTACAGCAGGAACCACCATAACCAGCAGAAGATGAGTCTCACAGGAAGCAGTACAAATGCAGCAGTGGCCCAATCTGAGATGGCTTCAGCAACCAGGAATTCATGCAACACATTGCCTTTCTTATCCAGAAAGACCACCAAAACAGAGAACTAAGCGATGGACTAAAAGAACTCAGTGGGAACTGTATGGACACTTCACAAGGGTGGTCTACTAAATTCCTTCTCCTGTACTGCTTGTGTTCCAATACTCTTCCTCATCCCATGTGAGGAGAGTGAGTGGTTCTGTGGTGCTGACCTATCTACCAGGGTTAAACCACAACACGAGCATTAACACAGATTTTTTTTTTCTTGATTTTATTCTTTAAAAAGTATCACAGAAGAAAAAAAGAAGCAAACAAACAAACAAACAAACAAACAAAACCCTACCTTAATAATAGATCATACTAACCATAGTATTAACTAAACCAGACATTAGATTTGAGCTGTTTCTTGTATTACTGCTGCCTCATTAGATTTTATTAAAGTTGAATTCAACATCTGACGAGTGAATGTTTTACAAATAAAAAAAAAGAGAGAAAGAAAGAAAGAAAGAAAGAAAGAAAGTGAAAGAAAGAAAGAAAGAAAGAAAGAGAGAAAGAAAGAAAGTGAAAGAAAGAAAGAAAGAAAGTGAAAGAAAGAAAGAAAGAAAGAGATCTTAGAAGTAAGAATAATCATAAGATACAGAAGGTAATATGTAAAAATATATGAATTATGAAATGGCTTTAAACAGCGAATGAGATGCATGTCCATGCAATCCCAATTCACATTTGCTTTTGATTCACAATGAGACTGCATATCTATTTCATAGTTGACCTTTCTTAGAGCTCCATGGGACGGATGCATCCACAACTACCTCCTGCAAGTGCCTACTTGGGTAACATCTCCAGGTATTACTTCTGAGGGCACTAGTGCATTGGTTTCTTTCACAAGACTTAGTCAAGATGCAGTCTATATGTTCCTTGATCTCCAAAGCCCTGAAGTGCCTGTGCCATCAGCAAGGTATTGGTATGGTCAGAGAGGGAGACAAATCATGCACCTATTAACAGAGATACATCTCGGTAGTTTGATTTTTCAAGCAACTTGGCAAACGTGGGTGTTTTTCTTTTGTTGTTGTTTTGTTTTTAATATTTTGTTATTTTTTAAAATGGAGCACAATTCAATTTTGCTATAAAATTCCACATCAGCACTAATGAACACATTCATCATCTAAGATGCAATGGAGCTAGTGGGCCTGATTGTAAAGACCAAAAAAAGTGTGACCAAGTCAAATGGATGAACTTAAGAAAATGAGTTTTACAGAATAAATAATTGGATCAAAGTTAGACATGACTGTGATCACAATTAGCTATTAAGTGTATTGTGTCATTATCAATCTGCAAATATATTTTAGAGAGTTTTGCTACACGTAGGTTAGTTTCTTTGCTGCTGTAAACTCACAATGCCTATTTACAGCACGTGAAAATCTGCTCCACTCATTACAGCAAATTCTCTCAACTTAACTAAACTAGTTTGTTGTAAGTGTATTCTATTCCATTTATTAGCAAGGAGAAAATCTATGAGCTTGGCTAGTTTTCTGTGAAAGCAGTCCTTTATCTCAGAATACAGAGTGTGATGTGAATAATGCTGCTGTGAATAGAAGCCTGAGAAAGAAAGTGCTATATGGAAGTAATGTCTTGGGAAATTCCCTATGAGCTTCACAGCATGGCAAGTGTGACTGAAATCTTTCTCTCCAATGGTGACATTCTTAAAATCTTGAGCAAATAAAGCAAGGAGCTTCCAAGACAACAGCATTTCGATAGCTGCAAGCAGGCTAAGGCTGTGATGAAATATAAAAAGTAAAATGTAAAGGAAAATTACATGTAATTTTTTTGCTATTATTGTGCTAAAACTTGCTACTGGAATGTGTGTCCATATCCATTAAGCTGGAGTGTGCATAGAGACTATATGGAAATTGTTTGTTTGTTTTAATTTTTTGTTTTTCCTTTTCTGTAAAGACTGTAGCAATCTCTGTCCCTGAATTACTCATTACAAATTTATATAGCACAGCTGGTGCTCTGTATAACCTACTGGGCATTTGTTGACACTATACTGAACAGGTATATTTACAGTTCTCAGGAGAAAATGGTATTGCGTGTGTTTTCAAAACTCTCCTAAAACATCTGCAAGGTACAATGAAAACAAAAATACAATAACAGCAAATAGTCCATCACCTCACTTCAATCAGCAAATGCTGACTATTAGGAATTAATTTACCCTTTACTACATCCTTGCTAGCTTATTTATTTAACTGCCAGGTAAAGGAAAAGCAAGACTAGATTAAATTTGCCCCAGAAATTCAGACATTGATGGTAAAAACTATAGGAAAGTATAAATGGAAAATTCTGGCACTACACAATATTTTTCAGCCCTAGCAGAGAAAAAGGAACAGATATAAACAAGTTCACATGGAAGAGGTAAACCTAATAAAAGTTATGGTTCTATTACTTAAAGGAGCTAATTTAAAACTTGTGGAAATAGTACCTTTATTTACTCAGAATGACTGATGCCATGTAAACTCAGGTTGTGGTTATGAGTGAAGTCATATTATAACAGTGTGTATTTCTGATTGAACAGAGATAGTAAAGTCTGTATTTGTAAAGGAGATTAATCAAATGGCAGGTAACTAGAGAAGGTCAAGGAACAGAGACCAAGAAATCCTACAAATACCAGTGTTTCTGATCAGTAAAATGAGCAATATTTGTACTGCATTTTAGTAAACTTTTATTTGCTGAGGGTAAATTCTTTGAAATAACTTGAATGAGAAAAAGGAAGAAATTACCTTTTCAAGAGAGCAGAGGGATTACACAGCCTAGCTGCTCACAGCACAGAACGTGATGAACACACAGCTGTGATTATGTGATTCTGCTTTTTGTGGCAGTGCAGAGCAGAGATTCATTACACAGCAGACCTTTTCCAGACATATGTTCTAATGCCTGACTGGTTTGAGTTTGATTAAGAAGAATAAACATAATTTTCTAAACATAAGAGTTTATTGCCATTTGAGATACCTAAATTTCTAACTTCTAAATGAAATTTCTTTAAAGGATTTAAGAGAAAAGTACATTCTCCTTGATGCAGTTGAGAGAATTCTGGTCCCAGTCATCTTGACTATCTCTCTACTAGTAAATACGCTGGACTAAGATCAATCTTTGCTCCTAAGAAAAGGTCGCACAATGCAGGACCATACAGCTATCAGCTTCTACTTCTCGAAGTGAGGTGGCCTTTTCTACCCCATTGGTAGTCCCATAACCTTTTCAAGGCATCTACTGGAAGGTCAACATGCCAACTATGCTGGAAAGCCTCCAGAAATTTATACAGCAAGAATGGTCCCATGCTACTATTTGAGTAACTTTTTTTTTTTTTCCCTACAGGTGTAACTCAAGTACGCAGCAGCCTCACATTAGAGGGTAGTTTCTGCTCAATCCCCACATGAGTTTCATTGATAGATCACCACACAAATAACGGAGGTCACTGCATCTAGAATGGCTCAGAGCAGCCTGGAAAGAGTGAGGGAAAAGTGTGCAGCGCAGGCATGGAGCTTAGACATTTTCTCCAGTGTCTCTTGGCTCCCCAAACTTACCATACTGGCTGTGAATACCTTATTGTTCTAGTCTGCAAAGAGCCTTGGTCCTAACTATTGACATTTCACTATATTATGTGCTCTCACTGCATTCAGTCTAATGAAGAATAATTATGATATTGTGATTACTACTCTGAAAAGCCTAAAGAATTCTTTAAGAAGATTCTTTAAATAATCCAATTAATATAAGAGTATTTTGCACTGTCTATCCTTTCCTTAAGAAAAAAAAAAAACTGTTTTGTACATCTCACAGCACTGATGCCATACTGTGAGAAATAATTAAGATGATTTGCACATTTGTGTATATTTTTGTGAGTTACAGTTTTAGAGGTCATATGTTTAATTCCTTTAGAGTTTAAGAAACATATTTCAGCATATTTTAATGCTTGCTAATCTTTCTGTTGTTTCAGTGCAGGTCAAAAGTGCAGATACTGGCTGATCACTAGTTCCCACTTGGCGGTAAGCTGTGGTATGTGCTTTGCAGGCAGTCTCACAGCTGCCATTGAAAAAGACTAATGTCTGAAGCCCACTTAGGGAGCTGATATAGGCTCTATTTAGCAGTGGACATAATGTCCACTGTTAAATGTTTGATTTGAAGGAATTTGTCACTTATATTTTAATCATTGAATATGGCATTCAGTTTTGGGAGGGTGTGTTAAAATCCTGCTTTTTTTCTTTGCTTAGTTCTGTAAACATTTGTATGGATTCTAGTCCAGAGCAGCAAGTCCATTTTCAGCTTTTGTAAATCAGAGTCAAGGAAGACTTTGCTATTATAATCCAATATGAGAAAAATCAATAAATGTTAAATTTCTTTCTAGATGCCTGCTAGACAATGTCTATAAAAAATACCAACACTAACAATGTGATGGGAAGCCATGCTTATATTATCATCATATAAGGGAAAAAGCAATGCATTAGTCTTTCTAGTTGTTTTACATTCAGCTTCAGAAAATTGGTATCTGTATATTAGAGCACTTCCTAAACTCCCCAGTTTGCTTACTTGGTAACAGAAGTCAGGAAAGCATGATTTATCAGCATAATTAATTATTTGTGCCCTGCATGCAGTACACTGATGCCACCTACAGACATGAGTAAAAGCATTCCTAAAAGCATACACTTCAGACTGCGAAGCTGCTATCCTGGATATTAATTAACATGTTTATTTCACCGACTATGACTAGAATGCTAATAGCTTAGCCACTGGAGATCAGATCTCCCTTGAATAAAATAAAATAAATGGTTGTCATCACTTTGACGGAAATCAAGCCTTGGATTAATTTTTTAGACTTATAATACACTTCCCCTCCAATGCTCTGCAAAACAAATTATTTCCTCTATTTTTACTGCATAAGACAAAATGTTCCCTCACGTGCAGATGGTTAATTTCATTTGATTCTGACGAACGCCTTCTGAACAGCAAGCTGTTATGTTACAGCATGTTTATTATTCCAGCAGACTTCCTCTAACTCAAGTTTATCCCAGCAAGACAGTCTTACCTGACAAATGCTAAGAAAAGACCAGCACTGTAACGCATACCCTTGGGCACAACCCTGCATTGCTTCCGTATCCACAGATCATCCAGACCTTTGAAAGATTCCTCTTCCACTCACTTATCTCTATTTTAAGATTAAACAAATGCAGTCTGATCTGGTTTGGATTTTGTTTTATGTTTTTTTTTTTTCTTTCATGTCAGTCAAACCTAGAATAAGAAAGGCCCTTCTAGCTTTAAATACATCCCCTGGGGTATTCTGTTATCTCACCTATCTCTAAAATTTTGTTCAAGCCATACTTTGTACTGCAAAACCCGTGAGTGTTTACTTCTGCAAATATCAGCCTGAACCTAAGAATAGTCACTAGCTCATATTCAGCAGATATTCTTTAACTGCATTTTTAGTGACGTTGCTATTGGAAATATACTGTCTACTGTATGATGTCTAAAGATGAATAGAGGCTCTAGCCAAGGCACCTGAAACAAATTCACTGCAGTGCTCTCCTTGCCTTGAGATTGTACTTTCTTAAATAAAATGATGTAAAAAAGTTAAACATCCATTATAATTAACCATAATATTAGACATTAGCAAAGTTTAGCCTCCAAAAAATGTAATATGCATAGCCATTTTTTTCTCTATGGGTAGAAATGTAAGAAATTAACAGCATCATTGAGAATGGTCAGCAGAGATGTACTGAGGGCAGATTGTGCCTGACTCTCCAGGTATTCATCTCTAATGAGATGACTGCCTCTGTGGATGAGGGAAGAGAAATGAAGAGTTTATAACATGACTTTTTAAAGGTTTTGAAATGGTCTCTCATGGTATTCTTATAGCCAAGCCGGTGATACACTGTTTGATAAACAGACTATGAATAGATGTAAAATTGGTTGGACTACTAGACTTAATGGCTTGTAATCAGTAGAATAAAGTTTAGATGGAAAACACTACAGTGGAGTCAACAGTGGAATTGGTGCTGTTTAATGGCTTTATTAATGATGTAACAATGAAAGAAAATGAATGCATTTTCAGCAAGTCTGTGGATGATGTCAAGTTGCAGGAGAGCAGTAAGTCTGCCAGAAAACAGGGTTGCGATTCTGAGACATGGGTCCATATATACTACATGCATGTATAGTTATTTCACAATATGCTTAATATGCCTTATTGTACTGCTTAACAGCAGAAAACAGACAATAAAGAATATTTTGAAAAATCCTTGGAGAAATAAATTCCAGTGATAAGAGTGCTAGAGTATGGTTGCTAAGATGATAAAGTAAGGCTTAATGTCATCAAATCAAATCATACTCTGAGAATAAATTTTTCTTTAACCTTGGAAGTAGTCTAAGATGGAAGAAGTAAACATCCCGGAGGATGATAGAGTTCTCCCTCTAGGAAGAGAGAATTACTTAACTGTGACAAAAACACTGGCAAAAGAAACAAATACTATCAATTGAAGGATTAAAATACTTAAATGTAAATGGTTATTAGCCATTAGCAAAACAGGGTTCAAACAGTATTCCCATCACGAAATACAGGGGGAAAAAAAGAAAAATCCGTTTTAAAGCAGAACTTAATAAAATTATGACAGAACTAATACAGCACAGTTGTTGCTGACAATAAAAGTATATAGTGATCTAGGTTGTGTATTCCAGCATTATGCCTCTTTCTTTTGTTTGTCACAGTGGCTCCAGAACAAAAGCTTTATTGTTCTCTGTTATTTCAAAATGGAAGATGGGTTGCCTGGGCTTGGCTTTGCATTTTCAGGAATTATTAGAAACTCTTACAGCCTTCAGTCACTTTGAAGGGAGATGTAAGGATGGAATAAGTGAAGCAGAGCAAGAATTTTCCTAAATAAGAAGGTTTTTAAAGGAGACTGCAAGGAAATAAAGGGAGACATCTCCAAAGCCAATAAGCAAAGGTAATATTCTAATTTAAAAATTATCTAAGACAAAAAAACTGGTATCTACAGCTTCAACCTCAAGCAAGAGTTATCAAGATCTTAGCACTGTTACTTTTCAGAAGTGTGTGCTTTCTTAATATAGCCCTCTTCTATAACTGATAAATGAAACAAACTTGTTAGTTTCTTTCAGCAAAGGAAAGAAGAAAACAGTTAAATTTTCCTAATCTACTTAGGATTTATTGAAGCTGTTTGTGCAGATCTGCATATTTAACTGGAAGTCACAGTACAAGGGCTGCTCCAAAAGTAATGCCTGCTATCTTATTATGTTGGCCCATTATGTCAGAAGTGAATGTTGATGGTATGATGGTAAAAGTTGACCCTTCCCACCAATATTCCGTTACATATTGTTGCCTCTTGACAGATGACAGCAGAGGGGCAGTCTAACAGAATGGTGTCCGACATGGAAATGTGAATGAAGCAAAGGTGAGTCACTAAATTCCTCCATGAGGAAAAAATGGCATCTGTTATCATTCACTGATGCTTGCTGAGAGTTTATGCAGACCAGTGTGGATGTTAGCACAGTGAGGTGGTGGGTGATGCATTTCAGCAGTGATAACAGTATCAGTGGGTCACCTCTACTGATGCAGATTTTTAAAAGCATGGCATGCAGGTTCTTGTTCATTACTACTGAAAATGTATAGCTAATACTGGAGACTATGATGAAAAATACAAACTTCTTTCTTTTTAATTTCATATTGTGAAAAAAGATGTAAACATAGCTGTCAGAGCTTCAGCTCATATGATTCAGAGCATTTGGGATATTTTTGCCGAGAAAGAGAGACTTAGCTGATGCATGCATGTATAGAAATTTAGTACAGCACAAATGTAAGGTGACTGGCTTCATTAACTCTGGTTCAGAAAAGAAAAAAATTAGCTTCCAAAATCCACTGGTTAGTCAATTCTTCAAAAGACAAAAAAATGTTACATAGTTATACAATTCAGACAAAATCTTGGTAATAAGGAGTATTAAGAAAAGTGCCCATTTGTGCAGTATAGTCTGTGAAGCAGCAAAAGAATTCAATAAACATTGAACTTTTTAAAAAGGAGGTAAGACTTGATTATAGAACTGGACAAAAGCGCAACATAGTCTCGTGAGACGAATAACTATAAAGTGAAGGTTGAAGTTAGTACATGGGGCACACACTACAAAATGACATGTCTGTTGGTAGAACTGTTCTTATGTCCTCTGTGAAACAGAGGCATCTTTGGTTTCTGAAATTCAAATGATCAGTTTCTATGTAGCATTTAAATGTGCTGACGTAAATATCTTGCAAGAATCATCATTATTTTTTTTTTTTTAGGAAGAAGCTTAGTCAGTAAACTATGAAAGGTGACTTAGAAAAATTGCTATCCAGATTCGTTTCTTGTTATTAATCAAACAAGAAAGACACAACAAAGCAATAAAGAGGGAAGAAAAGTTTATGTTAAAATAAGGAAAGTATTATTAACTAAAAAAGTCTGCAACTGTTTTATAATTACAGAATCCTTAAATGCCTGCAGGTTCATACAGTTGCTACTAAGTGACCATACCCAGCATTCTCTATCCAAATCAAAATATTTATGCATTTGAATGTAAGACAGATATTTCTATACTTGGATTTCTCTTAATAATGTAAGTATAGCTCTGGCGCCAGCTATTTTCCAGCTTTTAACAAATATGAATCAGCAAGTTCTTTAAGCCGGATTTCTTACAGATTGAATAATGCTTGGAGAGAATACGTAAATACCAGTGTCTGAAACTCATTTTAAACAATTCAGATGAATATAGAGTAAAATGCTAAAAGTTCAACAGCTGTTTATTAAATTCTCTTCTTTCATGGTTGTAAAATATGTTGAAATCAAACATTATCTGTGAGTAAAGTTGCAATCATATCATATAACTATTTCTGTGTTAAAACATACAAACAAACAAAAAAATAATAAAAAATAAAGAGAGTTCCCATCAGATTGCTGTTACAGCATTATGCTACACTAGTATACTATATATCTGAGGCAGAAAAGTCTACGTCTTCCCAGAGACTATAAATTACCTATATGTGGGCTAGAATCCTTATGTAATTTATATGTGATAGACACCTCATGTCAGACGAATCTGTCTTTTAAAATCAGATATAAATACTAGTGAGTTAGCATATAAGACATCTGACACTTTTAGATATCCTGATGTTAGGAAGTGATTCCGAAGTTGCCAGTGCCATGAGGCCAGGAACAGGCAGAAACATCATCCTACAGGTATTCACCTGCTATCCAGGAAAATCACTTTGCTTCATGTTGGATATCTCAAAGATTTGATCTTTAAACATAAATTACTTTATAAATATTTGCTTAAGTTACACTGAAACGAAAAGGGAAAATTACATTTACATGGAATCCTTTTGATTTTGATACACTCTGGTATAGCACACATAATGGTGCCTGTGTGCTATAAAAACGTAATACTAAAGCAAGTGGTCCAGTGTTATTGGCACACAAACAGAAGACATGCAGCTATTTGAGGATTACAGAACTTACGTAGAATGGGGACAACCTGGATCACTTGGACCACAAGCAAGAGAGTAGAAGCAGGTTAGTAGGAATTTAAGAGTTTACACTACAGAGTGGTAGGTTCAGACTATCTTGTGTGCTAAGGATCATAACCTAGATGGGAAGGACCACTAGCCTATTAGAAAGAAGACTAACAATTTTATTCCCAAAAGACAAATTAGAAGAATCAGTCATCCACAGGAAACATCATTTGTGGAAGCAAGACACATTCTGGACAAAGGTTCAACAACAAAAAAAACCCCAGGTATTTATAACCTAGCTCAGTAGCACTAAATGGAAGCCATCCCCGCTGAAAATAAAGGTCATTGCAGTGTAGAGTTTATGGGAAGTGACAAACAGTTTGATTAATCTATTAAAAATAATAAAGAAAGAATTTAGGGAGAAAACTGAAAGCGTAAACTGAGTTGAAACACATGAATATTTGGTTAAGGACTCGAACAAGAAATCTAAGGCTCAGCTGTGTGCCTCCATTGCAGAGGTGCACTAAGCGCCTGCAATGCATTACATGCATTAAGATTGTATTTCAAGCTGTGCAAACAAATGCACAATTGATGTTCAAACTGGGAAGTGAGACAGAACTTAGTATTTGTATTGAGAACAGAGGATTCTATGACCGAAAAAGAGAACTAATGTACCAAACATTTTCCTTGAAACTCGTGTTTATATTCCAGAAGCACATTAGTATGTTGAGCAGAGTTGTATGGATTTAAGAAAATGACTTAAATTCTTCGTGTTTCTATTCTCCATTTGTACAAAAGTAGGAGTATTGTCTTACTGAAGAGTTGTGAAGACAAACTAGCAAATGAATGTACAGCAGCCCAACTATACTGATGCGCTACACGAACCACAAGCACCAGTGAAGTAATTGTTCCAGTTGCAAATGTTTAAAAGACGAAAAAAAAGGACATATTGTCCACCCTCTTACTCTGTTGCTTGATCATTCTCTGATCTGTTTGATCATTCTGCAGAGAATGCCTCTGAACCTGTTGCTACTGGTGAAGGGCAGCAAGAATAGCACCTGTGTGAGCTGTGAGCAGGTGGATGATCTACTCAAGATGGTGGCAGAGCTCAAGGAGGAAGTGAAGAATCTACGGGGTCATAAGGAGGATCCGGGGAACTACAGGAACATCAGCCTGACCTCAGTGCCAGGGAAGATTATAGAGCAGAGCATCTTGAGTGAGACCACATAGCACAGGTAGGACAACCAAGGGATAAGGCCCAGCCCACATCAGTTCATGAAAGGCAGGTCCTGCTTGACCAACCTAATTTCTTTCTATAATCAAGTGACTTACCTCATCGGTGACAGAAAGGCTGTTGATATAGCCTACCTAGACTTCGCAAAGCCTTTGACACCATCTCCCACACTACTCTCCTGGAAGTGTCCTAGTTAAATCAGTATTTCATATCATAGAATGACAAAATTGCATCAGTTGAAAAGGACTAAAAATGATCATCCAGTTTCAACCCCCCTGCTATGTGCACAGTCACCAACCACCAGACCAGGCTGTCCAGAGCTACATCCAGCCTGGCCTGGAATGCCTCCAGGGATGGGGCATTGTAAGAGATTATTCTTTTACATCATTGTCTCAAAGCTTGCTGGGGACACAGATGAACAAGTCCAGGCAAGTCCTGGGCAAAGGTTGTGAGATCCTTTGTCCGGGGGACGCAGATTGACAAGGCCAGGGGCAACAAGAGTGAGATGAGCTGCAGCTAAATAGCTGTGAAGTGCTCCTCTGTGTGGACCTATCTCAGGATGATGACCATCTCAGGGGGTTCTCAATGACTCTTGCTTGAGGACCATCCTTGTCACATAGGCAGGAGAACAAGGAGGATAAAAGAGGAACCGAAAACCATGAGGAGGGATTTCTGGGCAGCAGACTCCTTATGAAGCAGATCGAGGTTTTTGGCAACAGATTCCTGACTGAAGCAGAACAGAGGATTCCTGACCATCAGACTCCTCATGAGGTGACACTTGCATGCTGTCAAACTCTCCTGGGCCTGCTGCCTGAGTGCCGCTGCTTCCTCAAGGATTGGCTCCGCGACTTCCTCGTCTACCTGCTTGCTGCCCAAGGCCGGCCACGCTGCTGCTCCTTGCCCCCCGCTGCGTCTGCCTCGGACCTTCAAACACCGTGCAACAGGACCACAGCTGGATCCTGTTGGTGACTATCCCTGCTTTATGCAACTCTTGCTTCTTTCCCACCTTTTCTATCGCCCTCCTTCCCTTCTCCGTCTCCCTGATTAGGTTTTATAATAAACTGGTTGGAACAACATATGAACCGTTGTTTCTTAATCTCAGACCGGGTATACAGATATTAAAAGAATCTCATCTCCCTCCTATAAATTGGAGCGAGACATTTTTATTATTGGTGCACTCGGCAGGATACCGGCTGTGAGAGTGTTGTCCTTCCAGATATAGTTTTTCTGTGTGCACCTCCTGGAGTTGCAAGGAGCGACATTTTTGAAAATTTAGACATGAGTCCTTCTCCAGGAAGACCGCTTCATATTCTGAAACTTTACCTTTCATGTGTGTACCTCTCGGGGACATATTTTGACTATTTGCATATTGTTCAATACGTGTATGCCTCCTCGGGAAGACCTCTCTGTGGTTATCTGGTAACTGAAGTGCAAAACTTGAACCTTTTTTTGTGTGTGTCTGCATGCGCGCGCCTCTTGAGGAAGTAAGGAAGTGATATTTTGTGACTTAAATGTGTGTACCTCTCCAAGAAGTTTTATTTGCTCTATTGAAACCTATAAAGTGTAAATTTTTTTTTCTTTTTTTTTTTTTTTTTTTTTTTTTTTGTGCTCCCCCCAAATAAAGGGAGGAGTGGTTTGAGCTGTGTGCACCTCCTGGAATTGCAAGGAGTGAACTGTAACTTGGGTGTGGTGTTTACAGTTTTTTTTTTTAGCCTCTTGTCTTTGTGTGCTCCCCTCAACAAAAGGGAGGCGTAATTGGAGTATTTGCATTTGTCTAGGTGTGGTGTATCTCCCTGGGAGGAGCGGTAAGCAGTAACTGAGCTTTTGAATACGCGTACCTCCTCCTTCCTTAGTGTAGATCTTTCACTGTATTAAGAAATGAGTAACAGTATTGCCAGTATGAAAAGTGAAGATGTGTTATTTGACCTTTTAGAAAAGCATGGTGCTCGTCCCTCTTTATCAGGGGTGGACAGGGCATGCCAAAATTGGCATAATTTGCAGAGTGTTTCGGACCGCATTAGTGTCTTACACGAGCGGGAAAAGGAAAGTCACTTGTCTGTGCCGTACTCGGGGCTGCTTTAAAAGCTGCCGTGGAGTTCCAAAATGAAAAGCATTCGGCAGAACTCCAAACCATAGGAGCACTACAGGAATTGGTTAGAGTTACACAAGAATTGGTAAAAACTCTGCAGAATCAAATAGTTAATCTCAAGAAACAATTAGAGGGAAACGTAATTCGGCCTTGTTGCAGATGGCTTTCAACGAACTGTTAACACTTAAAGATACTAGTGATACTGTCACCCATAGTTTGCCTCAAGAAAAAACTTTTCCTCAGGAGGAACTACAAGAAATAAAGGAAAAACTAGACAAATTAGAAACTCCAATAGCCCCATTGCATCCATTGATAAAAACAGAATATACCTTCGATAACAGTGAGGATCTAGATCCTCGAATGAATGTTAAGGAAATTCCGTTCTCGGCCACCGAACTAGCAAAATTGAAAAAGGACTTCAGCCGCTCTCCAAAGGAATCAGAAACAGAATATGTATGGAGGGTGAGTCTCACTGGTGGCGACCAGATTCGGTTAACAGAAAAGGAAGCAGAAGGTTGTTGGGGACCAGGAGTACTTTTAACTACTGGTAACAATCGTGCTCCCTGGTCATTAACCTCATCTCCCTCCTATAAATTGGAGCGAGACAGGCATCCACAATCTCCTTGGGCAAACTGTTCCAGTGTGTTACCACCTTCTGTGTGAAAACCTTCCTCCTAATATCTAACCTAAATCTCTCCTGCCTCAGTTTAAAACCATTCCCCCTTTACCATCACTATCCTCACTTGTGAACAGCTGTTCACCCTCCTGTCTATATGCTCCCTTCAAGTACTGGAAGGCCACAGTGAGGTCCTCTGGAGCCTTCCCCAAGCTAAACAAACCTGGTATTATGACATCATATGACAAGCTGCAGAGGCATCGTGCACTACAGAGCTGTACCTTGTTTTTCTAGCAGTCTCCTGTGAGTTCTGCCTCTCCAAGATTAAGATACACTGAGATGTATTACACTGCCCAGGAGTCTCCACACAATCTCCAGTTCTGGGTGACAGGGGTCCTTCTCCTCAAGGCTGCTCTCAATCCTTCTCCACTCAGTTCGGGATTACCTTGACACAGTTGCAGAACCTTGCACTTGGCCTTGTTGAATTTCATGAGATTTACATGGTCACACATGAAGCCTGTCCAGGTCCCTCTGGATGGCATCCCTTCCTGCCAGTGTGCACATAGCATCACACAGCTTGGTGACATCATATGTTGCCATGTCTCAATTTAGCTTCTAAATTAGAATGCAACCAACTTAGAACACACTGTACTCATTTGTTTTAATGCAAAAATTAGGAAACTAAATGCTACACTCTTGTTCAAAGAAAATGTAGATGAACAAGTGAAGGAAAGATAATTATTTTGAAATGGCAGATTTCTGACCCATATTGAACATGAATATTTCAGTTCACAGTCTGGTACACCTGATCTATCTGTTTTACATTAATTGACATTTGTGTGCTACAAGCATTCCCTGACATCAAGATAGATAGATGTGGAACAGCCCTTGATATGCTAGTAAAATCTTTTAGCTTTCAAGTCCGGGTGCAGCATATTGCCTAATGGGAACCGTGCCTAGAACCTTCTAACTCTCAAATTATGCCTGGGAATTTTTTGGGAAAGTGCCAGTTCACAAAAATCAAACTCTTCCAGAGACTGCTGTAACAACTCAGTGGAATATATGATAATTTTTCAATGTCTAGGAACATTCCTGAACATTATTTGCTCAATATATATTTTTAAAACATTACATACATACACACATTAAAAAGTATATACATATAAATACATATATACACATCACTTATGTGACCAGAAATTGTACTTGGCCAGGAACACCAAATTTCCACAAAAATCTAGTGAAAAACTTCAAAACATTATTTTGATCCAGAAACCAATGAGCAGAACTTTATCTGCCTTCTATCAGAGAGCACTAAGCAATGCCAGTGGGGAAACTGGATAACAGGGAGTGAATACCAGCTCAGCATCTCAGTCCTTCCAATTTCTGACTGGAAACATTTAGTTACAAAAGCACAGCTCATCTGACTGTGGAACCAAGTGACTTGTGCAGAACACAACAATAATTTAAAGATTTTTGTTTGTTTGTTGTTTTTTTCGTTTTTTTTTTCTCCCAGATTTTAAATACCAAATAAGCAGATAGATAGATAGATAGATAGATAGATAGATAGAATTCCATTTTTATCTATAAATTCTCTAATGTCCTGCAATTTATTTGGCAGACTGCTGTTGTTCCCTCTTCTCTTATAATAAGCAATGAGGGTGAAAGACTCTGGTATATGCGAAAGAGTTGGCTGCCAAGGCAGCATCATATAAGAGATCTCCTTCAAACTATCCCTTTATTTCTGGCTCTAACACACTCCATAATCTTTCAAACAGGCTGCATCTTCTCAAGCCAGCACCTGGGAGGAATTTCTAGGGAAAAAAAAGGGATGCAGTGGGAAATTCTTGGTTGGTTCACTGCTAATGAGTACCATCTGTGTCTGGAAGGAAAACAAAAAGCTGTTGCTTGTTCAAGTTTGTTTTGTACCTGCTTTTTCTTGTGTTTTGAATGGATACATACCAAATTCTGGACTGGAAACCTTTGAAGAGGAACTTCAGAAATTAAAAAATAAATTAACAAAATACAGAACATTTGAATTAAACTTCATGATAGCGTCCTTAGCAAGAGTAATTTCACCAGTGCCAAATGCAAGGCAATTAGTATCATTATTGCTCCTCCTTACAGTCTACAGAGGAAAGCATTATAACTGCACACATCATATCCTCGACTACCCTTGTGCTGTCCTATTCAAGCAGACACATATCTCTGCTCTAAACAGAGCTCATATTTCCTCTGAGTGATAAAATATGCTGAAAAGAACAAGTGATAATATCTATATGGAGGGCAATCTGCATCTGATGGACTTTAGTAAATAGCCAAACAGTGCTACCGCTTAGTGTAAACAAATACATGCCTACAGCTCATACGGACTCAGATGACTGAATTCATGACAGGAATTCCATTTCTTAGGGTTTTTTTTTGCAACCAGGAGCTTGAATGTTTACCCAGATTCCCACATAATTCCAACACGCTAGTCTCTATGCTACCTGATTATAAACCAGTCCAGTATATACACAAACATACTGGACAACGAATTGTGTCTTTGAATGTAATACAGCTAGTCCTTGACAACACTGCTGGTGCTTTTCATTCATCCATATTAGTTAAATACCCACCTAATTTGATGCTACATACTATGATCATTCACAATAGCAGGCATTATCAAGTATTCCATTTTTTATTTCATTATATAGAATAAAAATGGTCCCAGTCATTGTTAAATTCAGTAGCTGGCTTTACACCAGCCCTGCGGTTAGTCTCCACTCTGCCTCCAGCCTCCTGAACCAATCAGGCAATGAACACACACTTAAAGCCAGTGGACACCAGCATCTTTGCTCCATTCTGGAGCTTTGCCCTCTTATCTGGAACCTCTGGCCTAGTGGTACAAGATACTGCTGTTGCATTGCCTGAGTGCAGTGGTAGCAATCTTGGCAGCCACAAAAAAAAGTTAATGAAAATATCAAAAGTGCAAGGTTCTTTTTGGAGCTGAAGGAAGTGACAGGTTTGTCGATGTAAACATATTGGAAGCATCTAAGTAAAAACGAAAAATTCACCAATAAAAAAAAGCTTCTCTTTTTTTTTTAATTATTTTTATTTTTCATTTTTTTATTTTTTTCCCCCCAGGAAAAAAAAAAAATCAAGAGGCAAGTTTACAAATATGTTATATGTATTTTAAAATAAAAGTATCTTCCCAACGCTCAAGAGTTTGCTTACTTTTATTAAAGGAAATGGCATAGAAGGGAAATTGAGTTTTTTTCCAGGGGCAGAAGAGATGCCTCTCACATTAAATATTTAAAAGCCTGTCAGTACTAAAGAGTAAACATACAAACATAGGTGGTATTCTGTGTCCTGCACTGTAAATGACTCAGGAACCACAAATACTCAGCTGCACTTTAGTCTGGTCTTTAAAAAAGCAGCTATATTTTGATTTCAGAAACGCAAAATAAATTAGACACAATATTTGCTTTTGTGCTGTGGTGTATTTGAAATTTCACTGTGTACATTCCCAATGAATGTTACTAAAAAAAAAAAAAAAAAAAAAAATGGATTTCTATGTACCTGTGGATTGATTTATCAAGATAAATTTTTAAATCACAGTGATTTTTTAAATACTTAGTTAATAACTTAACATCTAGACTTGAATATGCTTAAGAAAATGAGTTTGTATTATGTATCTTGTATTTTATATAGAAAATACTATATTGAAAACAGAATGCCTTAGGCTTTTTGAAAACGAAATGACAAGTCACCAAATCATAACCATTGCTTTCTGTTCTATTTATGCACGTATGTCTCGCAGAGTGCTTATGAAGTAAGTCAGATTAAGATAGGAATCCAACAGAGAGGGAAAACTCAGTTCTGTATGCCATACTTTATTCTCATCCAAAATGTTTCAGGTGTGAATCTATTAATAACTTTGTCAAGATCTGCATGGACAGAACTAGAGTTAGAAGTGAAGTGGCCAGAGAGATCACACCCAAATCCTTTCTAAATCTCCCTTTACTTGGCTTAAATAAGCACAAGGTTTCCTACAACTGCCTCTGCGCTACAGCTGGTGCAGCAAGAGCTCCCCCCTTTGTTTTCACAAACCTTAACAACTGTACTTACTTCTGAGAGGGATCTAGACTTCTGAAAGAAAGAACACAGGAAAAAGAAGTAAAAAAAAAGCAGTTATGGCCTATCACCTGGGTGGGGGAGGAAGCCTGGTTATTTATTGAAGCAGAAAATATACATAGGTTAAAGTTCTTTATAGCAGCTGTAGCCTCTATAAAGCCTGCCATTGAGCCAAGCAGGCTTGCTTAGGCAGCAAAATGCTTTGAAGTGATCAGACTAGAGACAAATGAGTTTGTGTGGCAAATACTTGAGAAAATATGTCTAAGTCAAAACCATAATTTTTCACCCTAGATTAAAACCCAGAACCTTCTGAAAACAAGCGAACACCTGGCATTTTCTAATAGACCCGAGTTTCTCCAAGCTGCTACCACTTCAACCAGCAATCTGGCCACTGAGCCAGAGCATCTTAGGTTGAAGTGGCTTTTGCTGAAAGCTGAAGTAGACATTTAAAGACCTTAAACACATCCTATGAAAGTCAGTAATGCATATTTATTGAAATCCAGTGAAAATAAGAAAAGGCAATGAGTTCCTGAAAATCATTCAGGCTACACAGGAAAAATTCCTAATAACTCTCTAAAAATGACAGCAAATATTTGACTAAGAACAGTAACTGCAATTTCAGCAACTATAGTAATGAAGGCAGATATTATTAATTCTCTTTCACTAGTTATGATGACAAAAAGGAAGACTTTTTCTGGTACTGTAATATTGCTCAGTTTTGGTAGCATGCCTTATTCTCCAACTCTAGCTGTGTTAATTGGAAGAAAAGTTGAGGTGCATCTTGTCCTTCCAAAGAAAATTTTCATTCAGTCTTAAAAATAATAGAAGATACTTATAGTATCATATGTTTTAAAAGGGGGAAAAAAAAAAAAAAAAGGCCTTTTGTGATCAAATTAAAATGCATTGGCTCAGATCTTGCTGTTTCAGCGAACTGTCAGGATGTCTCCAAAAGTTTCTCACTCATTTAGTTGTAGCTCCACAATGTGGCCAACGTGAGAATATACTGAAGGTGAGAGAAATTTCCAGTGAGTTGTTATATGCACACATTCCCCAGCCAAGTATCAGTGACTCTGTGCATAGCCTTCTTCCCACCAGGAAAGATTACAGATTAATGCAATCCAGTGATGGAGTTTTTGCCAAGATTAACTTCAGGAACTTAACAATATTAACTTAACATCAAGAAGTTTTATGACTTTTTATATCACGTAAGATGATGACTTCTTTATAAAACATCATACAGAAATATATAAATATAATTAATATATTATTGACAAGGGCAAACAGCTTTTCATTTTTTAGGTGAATTCATGAAGCAGTAAGTAGAGAAACAGTAGACATTTTAAAGACTGTAAACATGATTGCTTTTTACTCTGGAAGAACGTGTCAAGTGAGATAAATATATTACTTTGAATTACATATCATCAATCTTTACATTGTCTTCCGAACAATTATTTTCCTATGGTTAATTATTTCTTTGAGAAGTTAAGATAAATCAATTCAGATTACCTGTTGTAGTTTCTGTGCGCGTCCAAACTTGTTAAAGTTGGACTACAGATCAAGCTTCAAGTATTCCTTGAAAATGTTTAGAGATAATACAGATCCATTGTTCATTGAGTATTTATTGCAGTGAACTTTTAGAATAAATACATTATCGTTCCTTTACAGTTAGCTGTAGAAGTGAATAATGTTGTCACTGTTTGGGAACATGGTTAATTTTGTGTTACTATTACTGAACTGATTCATTCCAGTGGAAAAAAAAATAAATTGACAAATTACAATACAGTTAAGGTTGCCAGTTTGCATTATTTTATCCCTTGTTAAATTTTTCAGGCATTCATAAATTGGCCGTAAAGATTTGCTACAGCCTGGGGCCACTGTGATATTTATTACATCAACAATCTGTTCTTTATTCGGTTTCGGGTGACGGAGCACTGGAACAGGCTGCCCAGGGAGGTGGTGGAGTCTCCTTCTCTGGAGATGTTCAAGACCTGCCTGGATGCCTACCTGTGCGACCTGCTGTAGGTGTCTGTGTAGTCACAGAGTTTTGATTGTCTAATAATAAAATAATCAAAACATCAATAATCAAAACATCAAATAATCAAGTTGTAAGAATAATAGTAATATTTAATAGAATATTTTTAAAGCATGATTTTGTTAGTATTCATTCTACTTCATAGGGAAGGAGAGAAAGACAAAATGCCTTGCAAAATATTGTATAACAAATTAATGTTAAAACAAGATAAAGATTAGAGCTTACCTGACATACCCAATCTTCTGGATTACACTCCCTTGCACATCTATTAGTCATTCATATTTTTAATTCATAGCTTTTTGTTTACTGACATGAAAATAATTTTACAAAGCAAATTTACTTATTATCATTTATACTACTACATTTTTGCAAACTTAGGAATTCCACAAAATAACAGTGACTTTCCCATTCTGTTTGTCTTATAGCATAGCACAATGCTTCTTAAGTCATTTGATACAGTATTGATATAGTATTTATACAGCATATAAACATAAGTGCATAATTTCTGTGGTCAGAGTAATTGTATTGTTCATACTTAGTTCTGTGACGCACATCAATCAACTCAAAACTGTGTAATTCTTTTTGTGTATTCTTTTGTAACTTAATTTGCTGACTGCCGATACAGTATTTAGCTAAGGTAACACATAGCTTTGCTGAGTTTTTAGTTATTATATAAGATTATATATATAATTATATATATATATATATATATAATGATCTGTATATCTATGGATTTCCTTGTCCAAGATCGGCATTGGAATTTGAAAACAGAGTAGCTAGCATTTTTAAGACTTCACTGATAATTGTAGGCATATCCTTTTGTATGAGCTGTTTTCACATTTTTGGTAGTATCTTTCAGTGGCAGAGTGGATTATATTCTTTTATCTTGTATTGTATTGTCATGTCTTCAAAGGCTGTGAATATATACTGTATTTCAGTTTGTATAATTAAACATTCATTTTTGTCTGAAAGCATGAAAAAAAAAAAAAAAAAAAAATCAATTGAGGCTCTGTTTCTGTGTTCCAGAGAAAAGAAAAGGAAAAAAAAAAATCTAAGTAATACAGTAAAAAAGAAGAGATAACCTTGACTGTATTATGCTAGTAATAGCTCAAAAACAGCATCAGAGAAAGAAATCTCCTCTAAAGCATCTACAGACTGTACCACAAAAATCATCCTAATAAAATAATAATTAAAAAAAAAAACCAACAGATGAATAAAAGAGAAACAAGAAGAGGGAGAAGAATCCACATAGATGAATACTCTCATTACACTGGAAATCTGTCGATGAATATTTATCTTTGTTCTCCTGCCCAGAAGGGAGGTTGAAGAAAGATTGAGCAGGAGCACTTATTTCTGTCAATGAAGCTTAGTAATCAGCTCCATCACCAGAAGTCCTCTTACTGCCAGCTGTCATTCAGATGACAGGTTACTTCAATATATGAGCAGAGGGCCAGCTGGCAGGAGGACAGAAATGACATCCTTCCTCGAATAGTGAAAAATATTTTCAGCAGAATTAGCAAGGCTGAGTTGTCTGTATATGTTTGGGAATACTGGTAAGGCCAGAGGTGGGTGGTATTTTAGCAAATAGGCATATTTATTTTCTGTCTTTTGTTGAAAGCAGAAAAGTATTTTCTTCCAAGCAGTAAAAAATATGCCACTCAAAGGTAATTTAATGTTTGGTCTGCTCAGTAGATTACCTTTTCCTTCTCTATATTTATTTCATGGCATTATTCTTCTCATATGTTCCCTTAAAAGTTTCATCTCACCTCTGTTTCATTGCTTGACACACAGTGGTTTCTATGAACTACTTTTTGTCTTTGTAACTCCTTTTTTTTCCACCTGTATTTCAAAGACTCCACCTTTCATTTTAGTAGCTAACAGGTTCTTCTCAGTCTCTGCCATTTCTTCCTACCACATTCCTCAAAATTCTCATCTCTGTGGAAGTTTAACTCCAGTTGGCTTTGAAAATTTGTGCTCTCAGATTAAACTGATTATTTGAGAACTTTATCACTTGTTTCCTGAAGGTCTAGCTACTGCAGTGCAATGAGATTTGCATTGACTTTATCCACTGTTGGATGTATCAAAATGTTGAAAATATTTCTCTAATTGCTAGTATAGAAAAATGAAAACCTGACTGTCTTCAGCTACACATTTTGTGCATTTCTTTTACTTTCGCTTGCACTGCATCACACTGAGGTGCTGCAAAATTTAATTTTACAGTCTTCTGTGACTTTCTGAGATGTAGCAATTTTTAACATTTTTAGTTTTGGAACTGTGCTTTGAAAACGTCTTTTCAATCCTGACTTACTTCCATTAAAATGTTCACAAACTCCTTTACTGAAAGTTTCCATTTTCAAAGGAAAATTGAGGACTTAGAATGACAAAATGGAATTAATTGGAATTAATGGGAATTCTGCATCCTAGTTTCTGATTTCAATTGTGATGTATCAAATAACAATTATTTTACTAATAAAAGCAATCTTGTAGAATTCAAAATGTACAAAACAGAAGTACTTTAGGTTCTGTTTCCTCCAATTCCCTTGAAGTAAAAATGTAACCAACTCAAAAATAAATACGATGTTTTCTGCACATCTAGGCACCTGAGTTTACTGAACCATATTGAATACTGTAGAAGGCACAAAAAATTTTTGGAAACTGGAAAAAAAAAGGAAGCTCATATAAAGGCAAATTAACTCTTTCTCATGTAGCGAAGAAGATGACTGGGAGAACAAAGTATACCTAGATTTATTTCTTTTCACATTCATGCCTCTCCCTATCTGTCTCCTATAAACATGGTCCCTTCAACTCTGCAGCACAGGTTGGATTGTAAGAACAAAGCAAATTTCTGAGGAGCACTCTGGATTGAGTTTCAATATCAACTTTGTTCCCTCAGCAACATCTTATTATGCTATTTATATATTTTTAGGATGCTCCAGGGCATAGTTAGGCAGTCCACTACTATATGTCTTGGATAGGTTTAGAGACTTAAGGTATCAAAACAGATGTCTTCAATCATCCAAAGCGACTTACTAATTCACTAAAAATACCTTCACATTATTAAGTTATAGGTTTCTAATTTTAAGATGACATTTCAATAAGAAGAGGCTATTTAAAACATAATTTTCAATTTTGAGATTATTTAACATATGAAGTATGAGTGCCTTTTTTTTTTTCTTTTCATTTTCTCATCCAGAAGTCTTGAGCTCCTCCATGCTAACTTCTGGAAATACAAAGACGATGTTAGTAAAATCTGAAGAGATCCTGAAGTTCATTTCAGAATATGTTTTATAATTCCATTAAGCAGCTTCTGAATATTAACCTGTCTTTCTGTTATTCAGTATACATTATATTCATTAATGAAACAAAAAGCAAAAAGTAAATAAAAGTACTGTAATTCAGATGCAGTAACAAAATGGATAATTGTTTCTGCACAGTGTTGGACTTACATATGTAATACATTACTGAAATAATGTCTTCCTGAATGCTGCAGTTCTATAAGTAAAAAATGAGAGCTGGAGCCAAGCCAGCACTACAAAGAAAACCCTACAAATTCAGTAAAACTCCTGTCTCTCATTTTACTCAAAATATTCAAAAATTTGGGAATTTCTACAAAAGAAAGTCAGCTGCAGAATGATTGCTTTAAAAACAGATTGGTGGGATTAATTTGACCACAACTACGTGTTTCTAATTTGCATATCCACATGTAATGTGCTTATCTAGGGGAAGGATGAAGGGAAAATAGAGGGTATTTTTTGTAAGGAAGTTGATACCTAGAGTGGAACTCAATTGCTTAAATACAAGTATCTACAAAACCATTCTGTATACAATAGGGTACCAGTGACATTTTCATCGAACTGCCAAACATGACACAGAAGTAATTGAATACATGAGCAGCACTAGAACTGAGCAAGATATTTAGAACCATTTAAAGAGTTTGACTGCATCTTCAGATGAGACAGCATTTTAACTTTTAACTCCCAAGGAGACATCACTATATGTACCTTGTCCAACTACCTGTGAAAGTGGTGACAAATCTTTTAATGCTTCCTTCAACACCAAGACTAAACAGGACAGGATTTTAAGAGAAAGAGAAGGATATTTTAAGGAAAAAAAGTCAAAAGCTTCTGATCATTTGCAAATCTCCTTTATGGAGTACAATATTAGAGGTTATGCTTTTAGAACAAGTGTTTTGATATAATAAAAATCAATTATTTTTCTTCTGAAATTAATGTGCATTATAATTTAAAAGCTTCTGCATTGTAATTAAAATATTAAGAGATCAAAGGTATATTGGAGTCCTGGGGTGGTTATTTAACGTATAACATAAACAAAAATATTCAATGTTTTTGGCAGAAAGCCAAATAGATACATATTTTTATGATCTCAATCAGCTCATTTCATATAAGCACAATTTCATGCTGGAAATAAAAACATTAATTTTATTCTACCCAGTCTGTATGAATTGTGTGTCAGATGCGTCTATCATAAGCAGTCACCAGTGATTAATATGGATAAAATAGGAGCCAGCAATTGAATAACAGAGCTCTGTATTATTACATTTCATGCTATTTCTTTTCTTTACAAGATAAGGCTCATGCACTTAAAGAACTTCTTTCTGATCCATCAAGTGTACTTGATTACACAATTATGATAAACTACAAAATATTGCATCCATCAAAGTATGATCTTCAGATAGAACAACAGACAGAACATTAGTAGGTATGCCTTAAGAAATGCTGCTTTAAGCTATGATTGGTATCTTCATTTGGTGCACAGAGGACATATCAGCTTGACAGGACACTAGTTTGAGAACTTCCTACTTGCACTCCTCTGAACACTGAAGACATCTCCTTGAAGAGCTTGATTAATTTAGCAGAGCAACAAAGGTAATGCAAGATGGTTACTTCTGTTTGGACACACTGTTCAAAACCAGGAATGGAGATAAGGTATATAAACCCAGTTTAAAGTTGGGGTTGATTTTGGCTGCATAGCAATGCCTGAAGCTCAGCATCTGAGCATGCCATTTAAAACAGAAGCTTAAAGCTTGAGAGAAAGGAAGAGAAAGCTGTCTTTGGCCTGTTCAGGGATATGCACGAAGGAATTATACAGGAGATGATCTTGGTGAAACAAGGGGTTTCAGAAAAGCCAGTTAATTTCCAAAAATCACCTCCTCCAAGCTCAAGAACAGTTCATCACCATGTACAAAAATCATGCAAAGGTGGCAGGAGTTCTACATGAATGAACAAAGCAAGTCTACAAGAGGTGGAAGCAGAGTCAGGTTAGCAAGATGAATATAGAGATCAGGTACAAGGATGGGATTCAGAGTGTAAAAACCTAACTGGAGCTGAATCTGGTGAGAGCCACAAAGAGCAACGTGGAAAACTTCTACAGATATACCAGTGCTAATAAATAAATAAATAAAACTAAATTTAAAACAACAACAAAAACAAGCTAGGATACTCAGTGCCTTCTTTGTGTCAGTCTTTACAGCTAATGCTGGCCATCAGCAACCTCCCATTCCCGAGGCCTGCGGAAAAATCTGGAGTAAGGAAGACTTACCATTAGTGCAGGACCAGGGCAGGCTACATTTAAAAAAACTGTACATGCACGAAAGTCAATGGGCCCTGATGGCATTCACACATGGCAGTTATCACTGCCACCTTCACAAATGGATTTATAAAGGGAAAATCATGCCTTACCAACCTAATAGCCTTCTACGATAAGCTAGCTGACTTAGTGGATGATTTCTTTTGCT
Source organism: Centrocercus urophasianus (assembly GCF_019232065.1). NCBI lineage: Eukaryota > Metazoa > Chordata > Aves > Galliformes > Phasianidae > Centrocercus > Centrocercus urophasianus. The sequence goes on from NW_024885532.1 coordinate 2,960,806, forward strand.
TGATATTGCACCTTTGATATTGTGTCACATCATGATTGTTTTAGTTGTTCTACACTCTGCTTGAAGAAAGTACTGAACACTGTGGCTTCTGTATCAAGTTAATACAGACTCAAAAAAGAAAATAAATGGTACAGAAGCTATGCTAACTTTATATGAATAATATAAAGAAGCCTATAATGGAATCAGTTATTATTTTATATAAAAGATTTTCCAGTTCGACAGTAATTCCAGTTCTTACAGTCTGATTGAGTGCTTGACCTTCTTTCTTCCCCTTGAATAAGCCTTTTTATAGCCTTCTTCTACACATCCACAAGTAAGAAAAGGGCAAAAGCTGCATTTAATCACCTTCTGCTCTAGAGATCAGAACTAGATCAAGTGTAACTGTCCAGTATCTTAAACAATAGAGAGAAATACTCAGAAAAGATGCCTATACATGCATGTGGACATGGTAATACAGTTGAAAACTCTTTACATATACAGCTCTACCTATGAAATACAGTAGCCTAGTTCTTTCTCTGTTTATCATAAGGCTTTTTACACAAAAAGTAAAACTGTAATGCTCTGGTGAAAATCACTTGTAAAATATTTGAGGGACTGTGGCTTTTAAAGTTTCAGTCAATCTTTGCAACAGTTTCAGCATAAATGCATTTTTTATCTAAACATAAACATGAAAAGAAATACTACAGTTACTGATTGCAAAAGTAGAGCCTGCTGCTTACTGTTTATTTAACAAATAACTCTGCCAAACAGAGAGTTTCCTCCTCAAAGACTTCATTATCTAACACCCCAGCTTTGCAATTACTTTTTTGTGTGTGTGGTTGCACACATAAGCAGTTCCTTTGATTTCAGCAGTATTCCTCTGACTGCATTTACCTTCTCAAATGTCTTTTCATGGTCTGAGTTTAAGCAGACAACAAAGTCAAGGGAAAGAAAACTTGCAAGAAAGACAAACTGGGATATTTGGGCAAGGCTTCCTACGTTATCATGGAAGAGAGGTAGGTACTTCTTAAGGAAAGCTTCAAAAGAAGACCTTGTCTCAGGGCTTCCCACTCACCGTCCAAAAGAGTCTTTCCAGCTCTATTTGGTATTTAGGAGGCCTAAAAAGTTTAGGTGAGGAAAAAACCTCAAGTCAGATGCCCAAAGAACAGATTACAATAATTCTCCATTTTCTCTCATTTGCAGACCAGGAATTGAAGCACGTGAATGTCCAATATTGTGGTAGCATTAAAATGTAGCTTTTGGAACTGTTAGTCTACATCTCCAATTAGTCTATAGAAGTGATGTCCTACAGTGGCAAATATGAAAGAAAGCTTCATGCCCAAGATTTTAAAAAGAAGCACAGATTATTTCCTTTCTCTCACACTTGCAAGACATGCAGCAGTGCCAATTTGTGAAATATTTCCCTTTAGCATGAAGGAAAGCTATTTTAGTAAGTGTACTTATGCTAATATGACTAGCATTATAATTTGGACTCAATGCTTTCTATAGCTAAGAAATATTGAAAATCAAACTATTAATTACAAAATGTTTTAATGCTAGGTAATTTTAATTTCTGTACATTATAGTTCAGACATTTACTTCTTGGTCTTTGATAATATGCCAGTGATACAATCTATATAGTCTAGTTAGTTAGCATATTCATGATTTTTGCCTACAGAATTCCTCAGATGTGTCAGCAGGCACACAAAGAACATCTACAAGGGTTGTTCCAAAAGTAATACCTCCTATTTTATTATGTCAGCCTATGACATCAGAAGCAAATGTTGGTGTGGCAGTAGAGGTTGAACCTTCCCAACAATATTCCATTACATTTTGTTGCCATGTGACAGATGGCAGCAGAGAGGCAATCTAACCAAACAGTGGATGTGGGTGTGGGCACAATGAGACTAGCCACGTCCCAGACAGCCATGCACAGCTTTCACACCACAAAACAGTCTTGATCAGCTCATCTGTGCAAAATGGCTAATGGTGACAGTGTTGAAAAATAGTATTATGTAGCTGAGGATCACAGAATCACAGAATGGCCAGGGTTGGATGGGACCTCAAGGATCATGAATCTCCAACCCCCCTGCCACAGGCAAGGCCACCAACCTCCCCATTTAATACCAGACCAGGCTGCCCAGGGCCCCATCCAATCTGGCCTTGAACACTTCCAGGGATGGGGCATCCACAAGCTCACTCTGTCTGTAAAGAATTTCCCCCGACATCCAAATTTCCCCCTGACATCCAGAATGTGCAGTATCAAAGAATGTTATTGAGCTTTTTGTGCCAGTTGTAGATTCTGTAGAAATAAATAGAAGACATTACTTTTGAAGCAACATATGTTCATGTGGTCACCTCATATCTAAAATAGTATATGTGCCATATATAAAATAATATATGCTTTGTTCAAAAAGCATATTTAATAGTATTTTTATAAAAGTACATTGTGTCTTTAAATTTCTTAATATGTATACAAGTATAATAATAACTCATTTTGGGGAGGGAACAATATTGAGATATTTGAGAAAAATTATATAACATATATAGAATAAAAACTCTTTAGTATTCAAATATGTGCTTGTCTTCAAAATTTTTTTAAAAAAAGAATCCTCTTTGAAAACCATTCACATCTTTGACAACTAACAACTGATGTCTTTCTTCCAAATTTCAAAATATTTTCAAAAATGTACGTCACTCATCAAATAGAACCATAGAATCACCAAGGTTGGAGAAGACCTACAAGATCATCCAGTTAAACCATCCACTTATTACCAGTATTGCTCACTAAACCACGTCCCTTAGTACAACATCTAAACATTTCTTAAACACCTCCAGGGACAGTGACTCTATCATGACCCTGGCAGCTCCTGGAGCCTCAGGAAAATCTCCCTGTTCATCCACACTGGTCTTCTTCCCTGCCAGCTAATCTTGTGGCACAGGAGGATAGCCTGCTCCTACACCTTTAATCATCCTTTATTCACTCCTTATTATCACTGGCTGAAAGTAAAGCACTTAGCATTCACATTTAACTGTCATTACCTGTACATTTGTTTTAGCAAGATAGTTTCACTGTGCAGGTGGAAGAACAGAAACACATCATAAGGAGAAACTACTTAATCTGGATGAATCCCGTTTAAAATGCTGTATTACAAATGATGAGTTTCAGTGATCACTTGTTAATTCAAAGAAATAACCAATTAAAACTGTGACTGATGTTTTAAGTTCTTTCAGTATTTTGTATACACATTTTAAAAATGGAAAAAAATGTGTGCTTGAGTGATCTGTCACTTTTTCTAGTCACCTGTCACATAATTATATGAAATGCCCGTTGCTATAAATTATAGCGTTCTAAGATTTTGGTCAACAGGCAAAAAACATCTCATAGTCTGTGGATTTTCTCAGCTTTTAAATAAATACTGGAAAGTTTAATCCACTGCAAGAGACATTCTCCCTTTCAAAAAGCACTGCAACCTGTAAGACTGCAGGAATGCAGATCAGCTATTTCAAAACAAGAAAAAATCTGTTACTCTGCACTTAGTGTCTTTATAGTAGAAGAAAATATTGGAAGAAAATAAGCTCTAACTTTCCACTCATCTGGGAACATTTGGTTACCTTATATCAGTCTTTTGCATTTCATCTCTTTCTCAATCTATCACATAGTATCATACAGCATTCATACATTCATTTGGTTTGTCTCTTTTGCTTTATTTATTATTGTTGGACCGGGTAACCTTCTGATACTGTTTACTGAAATGAAAGGACTCACAAATCACTATCCTTGGTGTCCCTCCCTCAAGTTCATTTCTCCCCCAGTAGTCAGAAATTTCTGTCATTTTACTAAGACAGTACCTTTGTTCTAGATGACTGCAGTGGTATGATTTCAAAAGATGACAGCTCCTTTATTGTAATAGAAAAACAATGGCAAATACCTATAAGAACAGATAAGGCTTGGATAAGAAGGTGCAAATATCACAGATTTTCATACTAATAACAACTTTGGTAAAAACAGTAATTTTTTTACCTAGTACGTCTAAATGAATCCCTATTATAGCCGCAGCTATTTCATAAAAGAAAAAAAAAATCAACACTTAATACACAAAGATTTCCCCCTTGCTTTAAAGGAATAATCCATTCTGCTGCAGGCATCTTTACATCCATAATACCGAACACATACTGAGTGAATATCTGTACCCAGGGAGCATAACAAGGAAACCTCAATAACAGACTCAGCAAGAAATCTCAGTCACTTGGATATCTTTTTGTACAAGTCAGGCTGAGAATGCACATGGAGCAAAAGCCACAAGTAATTTGTAGCATTTCACAGTTACATTAACACCTCTAATTGTAACTGACAAAGCAATTAAGGCTGAAAAACATCCCAATACAGAGGCTTGTAAATGATGATTGTCCCACTGAAATAACCCATCACGTATTCCATTTGGAGCAAAACTGTTTCACGTTAGTTTCTGCCATTGAAGCAGATGTCTCATTTTGTCATGTCTTATAAAATGTCTGTGTTGTTACACATATTGTTTTTTTCAAACAATTGCAAGCCTTTATATAAAGCAGTTTAACAATTTTCAACACAATTATCATCATCTATTTTTTTCCAAAAAATAAAAAGATATTTTTATGTATAATCAATTTAAATAATATTTTTTAGATTAATAAACAGACAATATTCTGAATACACATATATCTGGGATACATTATCCCCCACCCCGACAATAACACTCATGTACTGGATTAGCCAGGTTCTGTACAGTGGCCTTTCCTTGTGGAAGTGGTATTATTTTATGCCCTATCCAATTCATTCTACAGGAAATTCACAACTCCCTCTGGTGAATAATAGCACGACAGATTACACACAAAAGCAGCATAATGAAATTCTGTAACAACAAATTTACAGAAATTTCTTTATTCAAAAACAAAGCACTTCAAGACTTGTATTTGAAGAGGACAGAATGCTTCCAATTAGATCTATTCTAATCCCAAGGGACTAAACACTCTCTAGTAGTTAGGGTGTGTTAGATGCAAACGACAGCTGTATCTTTTGCTTGAGTTTCATCAGAAAGGAATCCAATTCATTTGTCCCAAAACTATTCCTCAAAAGTGACTGAGCACAGCAACTAGGAATGAATGAGATTTCTCCTTTGTAAGTACATTCCTCACCCAAATTAAAATGTTAATGTGGATGCATCTGTATTTGTTTCTCTACGTAGAAAGCAGGTCAGTAATATGTTCGTTATTTAGAAGAAAATAATGTCCCTCCATTTTCTGGTCACCTATTTGGGATTTAAAACAAGTGAAATTTTTTTCTCATCTGAGAACTCTTCTGCCTCATAGCTGTTGACTGTTAAAATCTGTCTAAATTCTCAGCAATATCCTACTTATCATAACTATGTACCAAACTATCAAACTATGTATAACTACATATCAAACATTAGTAATATCTGGCTATACTTTGGCATGATTTTGTAATTTTGCTATTGGTATTCCACATCATGACATCATGTGGAGCACAGGTAATTAAAGAGTTAATGCTCCAGTTCTGTAGACTGACAACTTTCCAAATACATGGTTTGCAAAAGAGAAGAAAAACTACATGTCCTAGGGGACCTCATGGTCAGAGGGAAAGATACATTACGGAAGTTACAGGATCTTGCTCTCAAACAGGAGCTTCCGGCTCTCTCTCACTTGCTGCTTGGAAAAGGGTGTGGGTGTGCTTCCAAGCCGTGCACTTCAGGTTTGCTCGGTTTTGGAAAACTCACTCTCTCCCCCATTTTATTTGATTTGTCAGCCTTAATTTCAATTAGATTGTATTATAATGTGTTATCTTGTATTCTGATCTCATAGTTAGTAAAATACGTTTTCCTTAGATTGTTGCCGCTGTTTGGGTGGGGTTTTTTTTTTTTTTTTTTTAGTTTTTTTTTGGCCCGCTCCCATCTCCCTACTCTTCCCTTTTTTTCGCTTTCCATTTCTTGGTGCCAGGGAGCCCACAGGCCTACTGCCCCCCCCTGTCAAGGGCACAGATTAATCTAGATACCTCCATGACAACTTTGAGGAACACAATCTAATCGCACAGCATGACTCAGATAATTTAGTAAGATAAACTGGTCTGTATTGCTGATTCTTCAAAGCCATAAACTGATTGTTTAAACATAGCTAAGGTCAAATCAAGTAATCACTTAGCATTCGTGTTAGAAAAGGTTTAAAAGCATGTGGCCTAAGTAATAAGACCTTGAAATGAATGTAATTTTTGTGTAAAATTCAAGAAACTGCTGCAAATCACAGCTCTGATCTGCTGCCGTATTAAGCAGTTCTTAATGTTAATACAAATTGAGCTACATTGTTGCATTGTTGCTGTTATGTGCCATACAATGTCCTGGTTAAAACTAAAAAAATATCTGCAGAACACAGGCAAATCCTGGAGGCTTTCACCTCAAGTTACTGTGCTAGTTTACCTTTTAAATCTGAATTACAACTACTGAAAACAGCAAAAGCAAGCACTGTTTTTAATATAGGATAGGCTGCCGGTGAGCAGCAAAGTTCTCTGAGGCTGCAATAAGAAGAATTTACAGTCTTCTCCACTGGGTGGCAACATAGGATGCAACAACTGCATCTCCTGATAATACAGCTTTCTCCTGATGATCACCCAAAAGGAAAAAAATCAGTCACTGTTAACATTAACATTTTTGCTTCTCTCAGTGTGCAACTGGAAATGCAATGAATATGTGGGAAAAAAAATGGAACTTTTTTTCTTTAGTATTCAGTTTTTCTTTTAACACAGTCATGGAATACAGGCTATACTCACCACTACAAGTATTTGAAACCAATGCTGATTTCTAGCTTTCTCACATGTATCATGCATATCATTCCATAAATCATTAGAAGGAATAGTTTTAGTTACTTGAATTGATATCAGGAAAATATAAGATTCAGTGACAGGAAAAGAAAAACACTAATTCCTATGTTTGATTTGCTTAAAATGCATTTTGCCTCTAAGAATTTCTCAAGAATTACATAGAACAAGGACTCAGTCCCAGAATACTTGTTAAACCAACTCATTTCATTTTCTAAACTTATTTTTGGCAGCCAGGAACAAAATCAGGCAAAATAAAAAGGCAAAGTCCACTCTGTCATCATTACATGATTAACGTAATTCTAAAAAAGTAACAATTAACAAATGGACTGCGAAGAGGAAAAGAGCAGAGTGGAAGACAAAGGAAAAAAAAATAATATGGAAAATATTGAGAACAACTGGTTGACCAAGAAGTGCAAATATGAGGTACCAAAAAAAAAAAAAAAAAAAAAAAAAAAGGAAGAGTTCACCTTAGAAAGAGGGGGAAAAAAATAAAAAACAAAAAAATCCCATCGACTTTATTTATTTCCAATAGAAAAATAACAGGAAATTATGTAACAATTTGAGCTGTTTATATTGTATGAAAATAAGGGGGAAAAAAAAGCATACTTGCATTACAGTTGAGAAGCTCCTACGAATCATAATATTTCTGCTATAACCTCTAGCTCTCAACTCCTAGCTTTGATTGATTGTTGAAAAGTAGGACTCTGTGGATCCACCATACACAGATCTTGATAGATGTGAATATACAAGTGAGAGTGATCATTAGATTATAACTGTTTGTACCCATTTGAGTGTCCATCAACACCTCTTTTTTGTGTAAGATGAAGATGATTCAGAAATACTCACTGCAGTATCATGGACAAGAAGTTAGAATAATCCTTGTAGAAATGTCACCTCTCAGGAAGCACTAATCTAGTAATACCAACCACTCTCTAGGGTCAGACAGCAGAAACTCAGAAGAAAATATCAGTACTTTCACCGTCCTCTTCCTTGTGTACAGTCTCCTAGTTTCTAGTAATTTACAGAAAACAGAATTACATCCAATATATTATATCTTATATTATACTGATGTTAATATCAGTAGTCCTCAAGAAATTCTTAAATTAAGTTGTCTAACCTTTGTTTGAACCCAGATATACTTTCTGTTTCTACACTGTCTTGGGACTGTGACTCTGTGATTTAGCTATAGGCTTTGTAAAAAAGGTATTTCATTTGTGAGTCAGTCGGACAGAGATTTATTATTGGTAGTGAAGGACTACTGCCTACTCAGTTTTTCCAGTTTATGAGCTGGAAATCTGTTTTGAAGAAGGATTTCCAAATATTTCAGGAAAGTGATCTCATTTAAGCAGAGAGCCTTAGCAGTACATATAGTACATATCATTGTCGTTATTCTCTCTATACCAGGTGTCCTTTTTTGTTGTTGTTGGATAAGGGGAAAGAGGTTGGAGAAGAGGGGAAGAAGGGGGGAGAGGGTGAAGAACATGTCTCAAGACAATAGGAATGCTAACTTTAACATGGTACAAACATAATAATTCTTTTTGTAGATAGGTCCTGGGTAATTTTCATTGAGACTATGTTGGTGCTGGATTTCTTTTGTTTGGAAACAATGTTTTTCAGCAGAAAGTTTATTTCTGAAATTACTAAGATGCCACAATTTGTTTGAACTGAAGAGAACTAAGGAAAAAGTAGAAAAAAAAAAAAACATTTTAATTTTACTAAATGTAAAGCTGTATAGACTAGCAATGATATTTAGAGACAGATGTAGGTAATAACAACATCAGGTCTTACTGGAATTCCAGCTTGCTGTTCAGGTGCTTTCTCCCTTCCCTTCAACAACTGACATACCTGAAGACTTTTAGTACAATTTCCCACAGTTGGAACCTTTTCATTTCACAATGCCAGTCCTCACTCTTACCTTCCCAAATGGAAGCTGACCTCAGGATGAAATCTCCAATTTTGCCATATCATTTCAGTACATTTCAGTTGCTGTCTTTCATTTATCCTCCAAGTCATTCTCCCGGTGATTTTATCAACTGAGAATTTTTCTTGTTTTGCTTGTCTCCTGAAAAGTTCTTCCTAAGAGGAGTGAATTCAGCTTTAGGAACATGTTGAAGCTGTTCTTAACAGAAAAAAATATATATATCTGACTACATCTTGTATGCATACTTCACTGTAGACTGACAGATGAAACTGAAGTTACATTATTCCCTGATACAATAAAGTTTAAATTCATAAGATTAGAACAATTACATGCACACACATAAATGAGAAAAAAAATGAATGCAATATTGTGCTGCCTATTTATCAGATGAGACTTCCTAGAAAATGCATTGCTGTATCTCTAAACAAAGAATTTGTTGTCTCCCTACGAAATGATAATCTTGTTTACTCAGAACAATACCAAATACTAACTTCCTTGCATTCAAGATCTATTTCCTGTCTGTAGAAAGAGGGAAAAAGGCAATGTTAATCCCAACCAGTTTAAAATTTGATTGAAATCTTACAGAAAATTCAGATTACAGAAAATTACAGAAAATATCACTGTGAACTGTTCCAAGAGCAGTGTTGAAGCATCTGCCACTTAAGCTCTTTCTCCACAGTGGAGTTCAAGTCCTAGAGGAATCCGAAAGAAGGATGCAGGAAAAAGAAATTGATTGAGCTTACCTGCTGTTCAGAAAACTTTAAGCTTCAGTGATCATCTTGTGAAGGTGGTGCACAGTGTTAAACCTGTAACTTAAAGCTCCCTGAGGCACAGAGTAGAAGAAATCCATATCTGTAGTCTCTTTCAGACAGTCATGCAAGCCTTTTTCCATCTCACTTGCATGTTCTCGAGGGCAAGATTCAGATTATGTAAGCTTTGCAGCTCCTCTATGTTGCTCATCTGGACTCATTCCCAGTGGTTAAAGAGGGTAAAAACAGCCAGTCCACCAGCAGTATTTAGGACATGGCACTCTCCACTGACTATGGAGCCTCAAGAAGTTCAGATAAGACTCCAAAAATTTTCACATCTTAAAGATGTCACTAGAATTTAATCCCCCAAACAAAGTCTTTCATTTATATTCAAATATGGCATTTTAAAGATATGAAACCAAAAGAATCAACAGTATTGACTGTTTTTTTTTATTTTTTTTTCTCTCAAATATATTTGTTTACTAAGCGATTGAAAGTAGAGAAGGTGTGGCACAGTCCAGCTATCAAGTCCTGAACCGGCTTGAAGAATTTCCTTTGAGATACTAGTCTAGACATAAAATACAGGTTTGAAACAAAATGGTTACTGCCAAGAATCTCTGTAAGTACAGTCTGTGCTGTCAAAAGGCTGAAGGGCAGCACTCCAGAATGAGCTTTCATAGGTTTGAATGATAGTCATGTCTCTCCTGCACTACGTATGAATGCAGTCAAGAACCACTTGCCTTGATCTTGGAACTGCTATTCAAGAAACTGAGGAAAGTAAAGTGATAATCTCCTAATACAAAAGATCTGTTTAAAAAACAAAACAAAATGAAAAAACAAAACTATAATTGTTTATGAAGTTTTTTTCCACTAGCTGATGTCTAGGATTCTTGTACTATTCAGTACTGCTCTTCCATTTGGTGCTGTGGCTTGTTAACTGACCACATTGATAATAGTTTTGAATGCAATATAAAACATCATTCTACCAAAAGATTTGCCTGTTTGGACTTTTAAATTAGTTTTATTTATTTCAAACAGCTTCTCTGCAAGGATTTCAGGAGGAATTAATAATATACTATCCTCATCTAGGTAGAATATAATATGCTGCTTTGATGTTCAAACCGAAAGCAACCATCCTAAGTATCTGCCATGCTATCTGTGTAGCTTCTTGAAGTATTTCATTTAAAACAAAAAAACAAACAAAAAGAGAAATAAAAATCTGCAGTTTTATTATACTGTAACCTAAAATAGAGTTATTAATTCCTCTGTTATTGCTGTCCTTATTGTGTAATTCAGAGAAGGTTTTAAAGACATCAGGATATTAATGCAAGACATATTAAAAGGAGAATGGCAACACACATACTAACATATGAGAACATAAGCTTACCTCAGATGTTGCTGTCATTGTAATTGGAAAAAAGGACAAAAAACATACCAATTCTAATAACACTATATAAGAACTGGATATTTAAAATAGAGGAAATAGAGCAAAAATTAAAAGGATTTTTTTCTTTTTTTTCCACAAGCACCCTAATCTCTCCAAATACATTCTTATTTTTATTTAACCCTCATAATCAAAACATAAGATTGTATAAATTATTTAATAGTATGTTCCATCTTTGATCAAAGTTACTATGAAAATGCAAGCAGGTTACTCGGTTCTGCAAAATCCCACAGTTACCCCACAGTTAATCTTCATACATCAATTTGACCAGAAGAACAGCACTACCAAATCCTGATCAGCACTTGCTGCATATTACTTTTAGAAATGGATAGTTTTTTAAAATTTATTATTATTATTAGTGAAATAGCTCAAAGCTTATGCAAAATGGTTTTGGACCAATCTCCATGTTTAACACTAAGTGTTTAGCATATTTTGTTTTTCCTCTCAATGTAGATACTTTATATTAGTTGTTTAAATACATCTGATTTTCTTGATATTTTAGACTTACTTGATATTTTAGACTTTTAGACATCTTTAGATGTAAAATCTTTAGATTTACATAATAATGTAAGTTCTCTCACTACCTTTAGACATTGATATTAATGATCTTTAGAGCAAATGGAGAGAAACACGACCTTCTAGAAAACTCTATCCAACCACTTAAAGACTAAATGAACTGCATCCTGCAAGGGCCCATTTATCTCTTTACTAAAAAAGGTCAAGAAGCCAATTCAGATATGCACTTCTTCACAAAGTAGAAGAGATAAAGAATATGGCAAGTGTCACCAATGCAAGTTCTTATTGGTACAAGACATTAACGTTGCCAAAATATGTGTTTAAAAATTAGTAAGACAGGGATTCCTTTGCTATATACTTAGGACTAGGAGCTGTATTACACACTAGAATGCTACAGTGCATAAAAGAAGCACATAGGGAGAATCTGTGCAGTCTCCAGTCTAGCAATTTAATTATGTTGCTTTCACCTCCATTTCACAGTATCTTCCTATATGGCATCCTGTTGAACACTGTACTTTCATATTTAGACACATTCTTGACTAGGTTACTTACTAAGCAGTATGGCATATTTAAGCGCATTCATGTTTCTTCTTCATAAAATCATAGAATGGCTTAGGTTGGAAGGAACCTTTAAAGATCATCTAGTTTCAGCATCCTGGCTGTGGACACATTTGCCAACCTCTAGATCAGGCTTCCCACCCAACTTGACCTTGAACACCTGCAGGGATGGGGCATGCACAATTCTTGGCAAACAGTTCTAGTGCCTCATGTACTTCTAGTACCTCATTTTTTCCTGATATCTAACCTAAATCTCCCCTCTTTTAGTTCAAAGCCATCTCCCCTTGTCATATCACTATCAGACCTGGTAAAACATCAGTCTCCATCCTGCTTATAAGATCCCTTCGAGTAATGGAAGGCCAAAATGAGGTCTTCTCACAGCCTTCTATTCTCCAGACTGAACCAGTCCAGCTCCCTCAGCTTATCTTAACAGGAGAGGTGTTCCAGATCCCTGATCATTTTTGTGGCACTCCTCTGAACCTGCTTCACCCACTTCACATCTTTCTTGTACTGGGGAGCCCAGGCCTGAATGCAGCACTACAGATACTCTAGAAGGGGCCTCATCAGAGCAGAGTAAAGAGGGACAATCACTTCCCCTGCCTTGCTGGCCAGCCCTCTTTTGATGAAGCCCAGGACACAATTGGCATTCTAGACTGCAAGCATACACTGCTGGCTCATGTCCAGCTTGCTATCCACCAGTACTCTGAAGTTGTTCTCCATGGGCAACTCTCGATGAGTTCTTTCCCTAGGCTGTACACATACCTGAGGCTGCCACTACCCGAGTGAAATACCTTGCATTTGGCATTGTTGAATCTCATTATGTTCACGTGGGCCCACTTTTCAAGCCTGTCCAGGTCCCTCTGGATGCATCCCTTCCTTATATTGTGCAACTGCACACTCTCAACTGCAACACTCGGCTTGGTGACATCAGGAAACTTGCTGAGGGTACACTTGATCCCACTGTCTTACGTCACTGATAAAGCTATTGAGGAGCACTGGTCACATCATTGACTCCTGGAGACACCACTTAGCATCAGCCTCCACCTGGACAAAGAGATGTTGATCACAACCCTCTGGTTGTGATCATGCAATCAATTCCTCATCCTCTGAATCCAGTCTTCAAATACATATCACTCCAACTTAGAGATAAGGATGTGGTGAAGGATCATATCAAAGGCCTTGTACAAATCCAGGCAGATAATATCAGTTGCCCTTCCTTTGTCCATCGATGGTGTCACTCCAACATAGAAGGACATCAGACTGATCAGGCATGGTTTACCATTGGTGAAGCCATGCTGGCTGTCTTGGATCATGTCCTTATCTCACGCGTGCCTTAATTTCCAGTAGAATCTGTTCCATGATTTTTCCAGGCACAGAGGTGAGGCTCACCGTTCCTGCAGTTCCCCAGGTCTTCCATTCTCCATTCTTTAAAGACGGAAATGACATTTCCCTTTTTCCAGACACCAGTGTCTTTGCCCTGACTTTTCAATGTGGAGGGTGGCTTGGCAACCATATTAGCTAGTTTCTTCAGAACCCTTGGATGCGTATCATCTGACTCCACAGACTTGTACACATTTAGCGTAGCCATGTGGTCTCGAACTTGCTCTTTGCTTACACTGGGAGGGATTTTGCTTGTCCAGTGCTTGTATAGTAGTTCAGGGACCCAAGAGACATGAGAAGCCTGACGGCCAGTGAAGACTGAGGCAAAGAAGTCACTGAGTACCTCAGCCTTCTCCATGTCTGTTGAATCCAATTTTGCCTTCTCACTCATCATACAGGGTACATTCTCTTTTGCCCAACTCTTCTGACCAATGTACCTGTAGAATCTCTTGTTATTTTTCACATCTCTAGCCAAGTTCAGTTCCATTTGCATCTTGGTTCTCCTGATCCCATCTCTGCACATCTAGATGGCATTTCCATATTCTTCCTGTGCCACCCATTCATTAGTTTTAGCTTCCATCTTTTTCACAGAGAACTATTACTGATTTGTTCTTCTCTACATGGGTAAACTCAAAATATAACTTAGAACATATTAAAGATGCAAATGCAAATAGGCCAGCAAAGCATCATTAAATTTCTGAGATACCAATTAAAATTCTTTCTGAATCAAAGTGTCTTCAGTTTGGTTATTCAAAGAACTGAGTCAAAAATGAGCTAACAACACTGCTTTCTGAATTCACAAGCTTCATTAGTTCAGTCTAAATTTCCCTGAGTGTCCACATATAGTCAAGTGCTAAAAAATACTTAGACCCTGAGAATGCAGTGTCAGAATAGCAATAGCTAGAACAAAACGATCTCTATAACGTATGTAAGCCAATTTGTTCCTCCCATCATATAATCCTAAAGGAATGTAAGAAGAAGATGAGCTTCTAAGGACGATAAGAAATTATAACTTTTATTAAAGAGAGCAGAAAACACAATATTTTTGAAGTAGATGGTCATAGACACAGTTGTGAATGGCAGATTAGTTTTACTTCATTGAGGAGGAAATAATGATTCTATTAACTGAAAAAGCAGCAAGAAGAATTTGATACAGTTGGAAAGGATAATACCCATTCCTAGAAAAAAAGGGAAAAAAAAGAACTGCCATTCTTTGAAATGAATTAATAAAATTATATGAATACCAATTCATTATCAACTATATTATATAAATGGCATTAATTGAGACTGTAAGCATAATAATCTACCAAATATCCACTAACATAGGACTACAAAGCAAAATAGTTCTTTATATATAGACAATAACTTACTGCAAACTACCACAGTTAGACACATACAAACAAATCAGTGGTTTTCTCATAAGATGCCTAACCAATTTCCAAGTCTCTAAAACTAAATCTGCTAAAAAATAACAGAAGTAACTAAGCCTGCTATAAAGATGTAAAAGCAAGCAAGAAAACAAACAAACAAAAAACAACCCAACCAGAAGAGTCTTAAGTTTCAGTAGTACAGATCTGATTGGTGCAGGATGCTCAGTGAAAAACTGATCTACAGATCTGCCAAAAGTCTTTAGCTGACACAACTTATCATTGCTAAAAACCTGTAAAATGCTGTAGTGGTGAACAGTTCTGCAGTCATCAGTACTCAGAAGTTTCCTGCCTGGACTGGTAAGCCTGCATGCTGATACATTACCACTGTGAACACTGCAGTGAAAGGATCCCTAAGATTTTTCACAATTCAAATATATTTAAATAATACTTGATATATAATAGTGTATATAACATAATAACAGCTGTTGTATTAAACTGCCATGACTAGAAATGATAAATAATTTGCTTTTAGAAACATGAAATGCTTCAGAACATCACTGCATAGAAGGGGTCTCGTAAAATCTCACTAAACATATTATTTGAAAAATATCTTGTATTTCAAATTTCAGTGTAATTAGACTGCATTTATTTCATAAGAACCTTAGTGAGGCACTAATACAAAAATCTTTTGCCTGGCATAATCTGCAATGATTCAGTTATTATTTTATGTTAGGATTATTTTTGAAGAATGCAGCAAATTCTTTTCCTAAGTAAAAATGTCAAGCCATACTATACAAAAAGTGATGGATTTTTTGCTTCCACTGTTGAATGTCATGAACTATGAAAAAGTGGCCCTGAACTCTCTGGAAAAACCCCTAAGAGGCATCAGATCTCTAATACTAAATTCTGGAGTATATACAGTATACATATATGTATAATTATTTGTTGAGGCTGTGTAAAATGAATATCAAACACTCCAGAATGAAGGTATTAGGATGACAGAATTCATAATAATTCTATGAGTTTGGCCACCATTCTTTCTCTCCGCTATCCTTCAGCTGCCTTCTGAGAATTTATGCAGCTATTAAACACAGCTTGAATCATGCTTTTCAGTTCAAAAGACCACACATTTTGTAAAATACTACCAACTTATTAAAAATACATTAAACCAGTGTTTGAACCCTTCCATTATAACCCCTACTGCACATAACCAAGGATTCAAATGTTTCTATAACAAACACTACAGAAAACTATATATTTGCTCAAGCAGGCAGAAGGAAAAAACAGATCATTTATTTAGAGGTAATCAAATAAAACATATATTTTACTGCTTTGAAATAAATCCAAATAAATCAAATAAATTATATCTTGAAATTTCATGACTTATCTAAGCAAATGTTGAAACTGATATTACAGTTATTAAAGCAGGAATGTTTTTATGTGTATACTTCATGACAAAATAGAGAACAAAACCCACACATAATTTAAGCAAAGGAATTATATGCCATTTATTTTTTTTCCTTGATATCAGGTTTGGGTATCCTAAAAGCAAGTGACAGAGGAATCAGATATTAAATAAACTACATAGTTTTTATACATCATTTATCATCAAATCAATATTATTCCTTCTTCTACCTTTTGTCTTCCTCTGAAATAGTTTAGATTCCTGCTCTAAATCCTAAATTCATTAACCTAACCAAAAACAGTATTCAAGGTTTCTCAAAACATAAGACGACAAAAAGTTATATCGAAAACTAGTAAAGAGACAAATGTCATTATTTTATCATTGAATTATTTGTTGCTGACAGAAACAGAAATACCTTTTGTTTTCTACATTGATGGAGATAAAGATTCTCATCAGACCCCCTCATTCTTGTAACCAAAATATGATGTTAATGATGTTTCTTTTGGGGTTGGTGGTGGTAATACTAATGGTCTTGATGATAAAACTAGTGGTTGCTGATTAGACATAAAATATATCCTGACACCAGCACTTTTCCAAATGCAAATTGATAAATTGTAACGAAAAAATTCTCCTGAATTCAGAGAGAAGCTTTGGAGTCATGTATTCATACAGATTAGATGCCCTGAATCTTCATTACAGCCCAGGTGCCATATGCTGGTGAGAACTTCCAAGCATCCCTACTGGGGTAGCTGCAGTACAAAACAAAAATATTTTAGATTTTAGGTTTGGTTGTTTTGTTGTTTTTTTTTTTAGTGGAAAAGGGAAGCCTTACCTGATCACCCTACTGGCCTTCTATAGTGGTGGAATTGCTTTAGTGAACAAGGGAAGAGCCGCTGATGTCATCCATCTGGATTTAATAGAGTCTTTTAACACAGTCCTTTAATACAGTTCTCCATAAGATCCTTCAATTGGAGGTATATGGATTTGATGGCTAGGCTGTCTGATGAACAAGGAATTGGTTGCAAGATTTTAACCAGAGTGGTAGTCAATGGCTAGAAGTTCAGATGGGGATCAGCATCCTTCAGGAGTCTGTACTAGGACTCTAATATCTTCATCAAAGGCATCAGTAATGGGATTGAGTGCACTCTCAGCAAGTTTGTGGATGACATCAAACTATGAAGAGAGGTGAAAATGCCTGAGGGACAGGATGTCATTCGAAGAGATCCAGATAGGCTTCAGCAGTGGGCCCAGGTGAACCTCATGAGATTCAACAAAGCCAAGCGCAAGGTCTTACATCTGGGTCACAGCAATGCTCATTATCAATACAAGCTAGAGAATGAAAGGATTGAGCATAGTCCTTCCATAAAGGATTTGGGGAAACTGGTGGATGGCAAGCTGGACACGAGCCAGCAATATGCTCTCGCAGTCCAGAAAGCCAACCGTATCCTGGGCTGCATCAAAGTAAGTGTGGTCAGCAGGGAAAGGAAGTGATCCTTCCCTTCTACTCTGCACTGGTGAGAGCTCACCTGGAGTACTAAATCCAGATGTAGAGTCCTCAGTACAGGAGACACACAGACCTGTTGGAGCATATCCATAGGAGGGCCACAAAAATTATCCAAAGGATGAAACACCTCCTCTATGAGGACCGACTGAGAGAGCTGGGGCTGTTCATCCTGGAGAATAGAAGACTCTGAGGAGACCTAAGAGCAGCCTTTCGGTATCTAAAGGAAGGCTAGAAGAAGGAAGGTGACAAACTCTTTAGCAGGGTCTGTTTTGATTGGACAAGTGGAAATGGTTTCAAACTATAAGAGAGGAGACTCTGACTGAATCTAAGAAAAAAAGTTTTTCATGATAAAGGCAGTGAAACACTGGAACAAGTTGCCCAGAGAAATGGTGGAAGATCCACCCTTGGAGACATTCAAGGCCAGGCAAGATGGGGCCCTGAGCTCCCTGATCTAGCTGTAGGTGTCCCTGCTCACAAAGGGGAGTTGGGTTAGATAACCTTTAAAGGTCCCTTCCAACTCAACTCTATAATTCTATGATCTATGAAGGTCAATGCAAAACTGTGAAGATAAATTTTTTAAATCATATTTTTAAATTTTCACTTTCATTAGAAATCATCTACCTATAAATATCTCTATCCATTACTTATCTCTTAAGTTGACTTAGTATATGAACAATTCTGGCTAGTTTGTCTTATAATGCTATTGGTATTACAATTTTATGAGTTCATTGGAAGACTGAGCATTCACAGCTCTGGGGCAGGCACTGCCAAATTTGCCAGTTGTTAGGAAGTGCATATTTATAATTGCTTTTCTTTAAGCATCTGTTGCTGATCCTCCTTGGCAATAGCACATTAGGCAAAGCATTAAAAGCCACAATGGGCTATTCACACATTTCAAGTTGCTCAGGCAAATCTTTTGCGTAGGTGCTTTTGCAAGTAGTGCTTTTAACTATAATTTTAGTTCTGCCTCGTTATAAAGTAAGAACTCTCTCTCAAAAAAAAAAAAACAAAAAACAAAAAACCTAAGAGGAATTAATTATATATCTTTATATCACCATTAATATGGTTTTCTTGGCTAAGAAATGATACAGAATTGTACTTTTGTTTCAGAATACTTAAGAATAGACGGAGAAAATTATTTTCCCCAGCCTAAGAGCTGTGCCAAAGCTAAACATTTGATGATAGATGCTTATTATAATCACTTTCTAACAGCTTGCTCAGCAATTAAAATCAATCATGCTGTTTAGTTCCTCCTAATTTGGATACTTTTGAAATATATTTCATAAGAAATTATTCCTCCCAAACTTGATTAGCTGTTTTTAATAATCCCCATTACTTTTCAATCCTTCAACACATGTAATTTTACTATTTCCTTCTCTCACATCTATTTTTGTTTCAGTAGAATCAGAGATCTCAAGATGCAAAATACACATATAGTTCTTCTCTGTGGATATTTAATTCGTCCCTGTTCACATTCCATCTATGTGCTCTAGACAATCAAAGATGTATAAATGTCAGTTAAACCACTCTCCTCTTCCTCTCTCTCTCCCTCTCCCTCTCCCGTTGCACAATTCCTATTAGTTTAGCTTTACAGATAAGTTATAACTGAAATTCTGAACTTCTTCACACAATTATTTTCACATGCTTTGGTATGAATAACTTACCAATTGTAATTTTTCTTTTTCTACTGAACCTCGTGAAACTTATAACACTAAAGTCTGGGTACATCATCACAGATTCAGTTATGCCTTTAAAAGAGACATTTTCATGACTGGCCATTGTAGTCACACAGCTGTCTAAAATAGTGGAAAGGCTGAAAGTAGAAGGAATCTATTCCTCTTTGTAGTCTCATCCCTCGTTCTCCAATGAAATGGACCCAAGAATAGTCTTGCTCCTGAAAGTCTTGTCAACTACAAATCTTGCCTGATGTGTTTAGGGATTCTTAGTTTTGATAAAAATGTGAGCCTATAATATGTAATAGGCTAAACTCAAAATAAATTCTATTTTCAGAATCAAGGACAACGCAGTCATGACATGGTTATTAAAAAAATCACCAAAAAAAAATTAAAAGTCTTGAAGCAAAATGGAATTATGAGAAGCACATGAAATGTAAACCGTTAGGCAAGCTTTCATTGCAACAATACTTTCTTTTCTATTTTTCTGACTTTTTCTTATCCATACTTGATAATCTCTAGGTCGTATGAAATATGGTGAAAGCCATAAGACTTAATTGGAATATGATACTACAGCTGTTAAAATCCTAACTTCCTTCCTTTGTAAAAATGCAATGTAAAGAAGAAAAAAGAGCAACAAAGATTTTTTAAAAACATATCTATCTTCTGTTTCCAGTTCTTGTTGCTGCTTCAAGATAGAAAAACAGACACAGCAAGCATTTAGCAATCTCTTCAGGTGCTGCTGCACTTCTATAAGCATTATGTAGCCTATGACATCGCTTTCTCGTGTCAGATGCAAAACTTCAGGCAACAACTGCTATGGTAGGAGATTTTCAAATAGAATGTTAAAACAGAGATGAATAATGTTGAAACAAACAAAATTCATTTACATTTAATTAATTTGTACACTGTAGGATTTTCCATCCTCTCCCTCATAGGAAGGAATAGGCTAGGAATGCTGCATGGATGAACTCACCAATATCTTTATTACTCTACTAGATGAGAGGGAAGGATTAAAACAAGAAAAGCAAACAAGAAAACTCAGGTTTTCTTTAGTATTTACAGAGGAAAGCAGCCATGTCTGCTCAGGTCATTATTGCTTCTAAAATGTCACTGTATCCTGGAATCATTACAACAGAAGTTGAATAACAAAGGATTTAGATAATACTAGAATCATTATCAAAAGGCTGAAGGAGATCTTAGGAGGTTATCCAATTCACCTTTGCATCTCCATGGAAAAAAATGGCTCTAGCTCAGTTATTAGTCAGTGCCTTTTCTGTCTGTTCTTAAACATCCTCCTGCAGGAAAAAGCCCCTTAACTACATACTTTTGTCCCTCATTGTCATCATCACTAGAAGATCTGTTTAATCTTAGTATATTTTAAATGTTTGCTATATATTCTAGCCATTATCTGTTTCTCTAGAAACAGAGAATAGATATTTTCCTCCCTCTTAGCACTTTGGATTTTCCCCATCAACTCTTTTTTTTTTTTTTTTTTTTTTTTTTTTTTTTGTTAAGCTGAGTTTTCTAGATTCTCAATTGCTCTCACAATTCTTTTGGAAGTATTCCTCAAGTATTTCACAATTTTCCTAAAAATGCTGTACCTGGGCTCATACTGAGTTTCATCAAGATTATTTCGGGAGGCTTGCCCCCAGTTTTTATATTGTATTTTGTATTTGCATTCATTTAGTCTCTTGAACATTGGGTAGGATCATTGCCTGTAGTCCAAGTTCCCATTGTTTGATATCTTCATTTCCCTACAAAATGCCCCTGAACATCACCACTTCCAATGCTACTCATCTCCCATCAGATCCCTTCCCTATCTGATTGATTCATTAATCCATCTCAACCATCAGTTTTCAGCATAATCTGTGGGGCAGGAGCTCTTCTTGCCCAAACATATTCCCCTTGTGTTTAAATTCACAGAATTTGAGTGTGTTGAATGTACTTTTGAGACTAACTTTAAGTCCCATCACTAAACTCTGTCCCTTGGTGCCATGTTCATATATCTTTTAAAATACTTCCACTGATGGGGACCCCATCACTTTCCTGAGTAGCCATGTGCAAAATTTGATCACTCTCATGTCCAATATAAACCTAACCTGTAACTGTTTCCTCACATCTGATCTCTTGTCACCAGAAAAAAAAGACCAGCTATCAGATAGTTGTAGAGAGCAATAAAGTCTCCCTCAATCTTTTCCAGACTAAACAACCCTAGCTCCCTCAGCCACTCCTTATATGTCTTGTTTTTCAGTCCCCTCACCAGCAATGTCCTTTCTGTAGTGAGAGGCCTAAAACTGGACACAATACTCAGCAGGCCATCTTAGTAGTGATGAAAACTATACACACATCCAAGCCATGAGCAGCTAGAAAAATATTGTGAGAAATGGTGACAGAAGCTTTACTAAAATCCACATAGACAATATTCACACTCTTTCCCCCATTTTCTAAGCAGGTCATTTTGCCATAAGAGATGAGGTCATAGAGGGAGACCACATGACTCAGGCACAGAATCACAGAATCACCAAGACTGGAAAAGACCTACAAGATGATCCAGTCCTACTATCCACCTATCACCAATAGTACTCACTAAACTATTTCCCTCAACACAACGTCCAAACGTTCTTCGAACACCTCCAGGGTTGGTGACTCCACCACCTCCCTAGGCAGCCCATTCCAGTGCCTGACCACTCTTTCAGAAAAGTAGTATTTTCTAATGTCCAGCCTGAATCTCCCCTGGCACAGCTTGAAGCCATTCCCTGTAGTCCTATCGCTAGATATACAAGAGAAGAGGCCGACCCCCAGCTTACTACAACCTCCCTTAAGGAAGTTACAGAGAGCAATGAGGTCTCCCCTGAGTCTCCTCTTCTCCAGACTGAACAATCCCAGCTCCTTCAGCCACTCCTCATAAGCCCTGTGCTCCAGACCTCTCACCAGCTTTGCTGCCCTTCTTTGAACCTGCTCCAGGGCCTCAATGTCTTTCTTGCAGTGAGGAGCCCAAAAGTGGACACAGTACTCGAGGTGTGGCCTCACCAATGCTGAATACAGGGGGACAATCACTTCCCTGCTCCTGCTTGCAACACTGTTTCTGATGCAAGCCAGGATGCCATTGGCCTTCTTGGCCACCTGGGCACACTGTTGGCTCATGTTCAGCCAAGCATCAATCAATACCCCCAGGTCCATTTCCTCTACAGTCTTCCAGCCACACCGCCCCAAGCCTGTAGCATTACCTGGGGTTGTTGTGGCCAAAGTGCAGGACCCAGCGTTTGGTTTCGTTGATCCTCATCCCATTGGCTTCAGCCCAGCTTTCCAGGCTGTCCAGATCCCTCTGTAGGGCTACCCCCAGGCAGATCCACACTTCCAGCCAACTTGGTGCCATCTGCAAAATTACTGAGGGTGCACTCAATGCCATCATCCAGGTCATGAGTAAAGATATTGAAGAGGGCAGGCCCCAGCACTGACCCCTGGAGTACTTCACTCATGACCGATCACCAGCTGGATTTAGCTCCATTCACCACTTTCTGGGCCCAGCCCTCCAGCCAGTTCCTTACCCAGCCAACAGTGTATCTCTCCAAGCCATGGGCTGCCAGCTTCTGCAGGACCTGCCTCTCATAATCAGAGTTGAAGATGCAGTCTGTCACTGTTTCTTCTGCTCAGTACCAGCTGTCTCTCATTTTATTAACTCACATTACAGCCTTTGTTCACTCTCTTTGATAATACCTACAGTTAATATTAACAGATGTGTATAAAACATAATTGCAGTTAACTTCTTAATACTGAGATCTCTGTTATTTGCCAAAAGAAATACTTATTTTCTTGATGAAAGTAATAAAGCATAGATATAATTTCTGTGAAAGTCCATCTGACATCTGGCATCCTATAAGTTGTGAAACATTCTGATTTCAAACATAGTCATCCAAGAGCACAGTAGTTAATTTTTTTCTCTCTTTTTTTTGCCATTGCTACTTCCACTGCCATTGTCAGCAAGAGCATATGTAAAATAACACACGTTTCACCTTTAAAATATTTTATCTTAATGTTTTAACTTAGAGCCTTCTCCTGAGAAACCACATATATAAAGAAACTGGTTCATTCTTCAGAGCAAAAGAAAAATTTAAGCAAATATCTTTAGATCCTTACCACAAACTCTGCGTTAAAAGAAGTACTGTATAAAGATCACAGACAGTAAAAGCTAATTTTTTTTCCACATTTTGTAAATGTGAGTCAATCTTCTTCCAACCAGAGTATGGTTAAGCTCCATAAATTTAAAAGAGAAATATCTGAGGAGCAGTAAGACACAGATTTTTTTTACTGTTCTCAGATGAAGCCTAAGGAGCCCATTCTGACTTGTTTTTCTATCTGGTTTTGACACATACTCTGGGAAATAATGCACTGGATTCCACGTGGAAGCTATTTCAGAGAAATGAAAAATACAGAAACTAAAGGAAAGGAAAAGGAAAGGAAAAGGAAAGGAAAAGGAAAGGAAAAGGAAAGGAAAAGGAAAGGAAA